>NC_070579.1:444958-474958 GCF_027409825.1 Scomber japonicus | reverse complement strand
TTCACCTTCAGGCTCAGCTGCACCAGGACGGTCATCACTGCTGATGCTGCACCCATCCACCTGTCGATCTCACGCTCTATCTGTCCCTCACTGTGATGAAGACCCCCATATACTTAAACTCCTCCGCTTGGGGCATTGACCCCCCCCCCCCCCAACCCTGAGAGGGCAGTCCACCTATTTCCAGCAGAGCACCATGGCCTCAGATGTGGAGGTACTGACTCTCATCCTGACCACTTCACATTCAGCAGCAAACCGTCCCAGAGCCTGTTGGAGGACTTCACCTGTAGAGTCCAACAGAACAACATCAACCGTAAACAGCAGAGAGGTGATTCTGAGGTCTCCAAACTGGACTGCAGGAGAAGTTGAAGGTCTGGTGGACGGGGGCCAGACGTTCCCAGTTCACCCTCACTACTGGTTTAGGTTTCCCAGGTCTGACTGGCAGCTCGCCAGCAGATCTGATGATTCATTATTTATTCTCTGTTAATTTGCAGAGATGAGGAGCATCATGTGGACGATGTTGAACATTTTTAACTCTCAGACAGATTCAGACTTAATGAGTTAATGAGTTAATGAGTTTCAGACTCACCAGCCACTTCTTGATCTTGTTCCAGAGAACCTGAAACTCGACCAGACCGAGCCGAGCGCTGCCGTCTTTCTGAGAGCCAGTCCGTCAAAGTTACAACAACACACTCAACTTCAACAGAACCAGTCAGTTAATATAAATCTAGAGCTGCTGGCTGTACAGATATATAGTTAGTATTTAATGATCTTCCTGTCATCAGTGTGTAAATGTAGGGAGGATACGTCCATCAGGCTGACCATCGCTCGACTGGACTCCATGCTGAACCCGTCCGTCTGCAGGTCTCTGTCTGCAAACACCACAGAAGAAGAACATATCACCACCACCACAGAAGAAGAACATATCACCACCACCACAGAAGAAGAACATGTCACCACCACAGAAGAAGAACATGTCACCACCACCACCACCACAGAAGAAGAACATGTCACCACCACCACAGAAGAAGAACATGTCACCACCACCACCACAGAAGAAGAACATGTCAGCAGCAGTGAGGAACTGTTACAGATGAATGAAGGTTTGTTATATTAAAGAGGAACTCACACACAGTTTATTAATCTGAATCAGATCATCACTGAGCAACTCTGAGGTTTCTCTTCAGTAGCTTCAGTCATTGATCTGTTGATTTAAAACCTCTGCAGCCTCCAGAGTCATCGAGCAGAACTGCTTGTCATGTTTTTTCTTTTATTTTCTGTTTTTCTTTTCTTCTCTTTGTTCTGACTTTTATTCATTTGTTAAAAAACATCAGAACTTACGTTTGGACACGACTCGGTTGAGGATGGTCCTGAGCTCGCCCACTGAGATCTCCATGTCCTGATGAGACACACATGTTCAGTAATCCAATAATCTATCTACCTACCTATCTACGTATCCGTCTACCTATCCGTCTATCTATCTATCTATCTATCTATCTATCTATCTATCTATCTATCTATCTACCTATCTATCTATCTATCTATCTATCTATCTATCTACCTATCTATCTATCTATCCATCTATCCATCTATCCATCTATCTATCTATCTATCTATCTATCTATCTATCTATCTATCTATCTATCTACCTATCTATCTATCTATCCATCTATCTATCTATCTATCTATCCGTCTACCTATCTATCTATCTATCTATCTATCTATCTATCTATCTATCTATCTATCTATCTATCTATCTATCTATCTATCTATCTATCCATCCATCCATCCATAAGCTAGATTTACTCAGCTCCTGTTCCAACCTGCTGCAGCATCAAGAGATCAAACCAAGAGACGAGTTATTAAACCTGAATATTAACAGATTAACTGTGACCTCCATGATGTCTTGCTGCAAAGAGTCACTGAGTGTAGTCTAGTATTCAGGTTCATTAGCAGCTGCTTTCAGCCACTAGGAGGAGCTCTAAGCTTCAGAGTGAATGTTTCCTGCTGCCCTCGGCTGAAGAAGACGTACTTCTGGCTCAGAAAGCTGTTTTTAGTTTAACTTATATTCATATTTGCTGTTTGTGATGGAAACTAAACGTCACTTATTTTACTTTTGTGTCAATGGATTAAAAAATGATTGTTTATTAAAATAAAGTCTCCTCACGTCTCCGGACAGCTGGGCGAACATGGACCTGAAGGAATCATCAATGTCGCTCTCGGAGGTTTCCTCCTGCACAGAAGAAGAAGAACAACAGGAAGCTGCTGAGGTCAAAGGTCATCAGGAAACAATGATCAGTTTATTCATTTCCTTTTTAGATTCAGAAAGTTCAGTTTGATGAGTTAAGAAAATCAAATAATTCACCTCGTCATCAATGATTGCCACCACGTCATCGTCCATCTCCCTGCAGAGACACACTCAGTTATCTTTATATACAACATATAGATTATATACAATATTAATTATAATTAAAATATTATTATAATATAGGTTTATGTTCATATAAAACTCAGACTCACTGGGTCTCAGACTGTTTCTCGGTGAAAACTCTCAGGACGAAGTCGGCCTCCTTCGAGGGTTCGAAGGTCGACGGGACAATGAGGTACTCGCCCGGCGGGAGGCGGAGTCTGGCGCTCACCTCTCTCAGGTTGATGAAGGTCTCGGAGCGAGCGCAGGAGGAGTGACGCAGGAAGAACTCCTTCTTCATGTGGACGCTCTGACAGCCACGGTGCTGATGGACAGACGTTAGCGTTAGAGGATAAATGAGACGTTAAACTGTTTTAATGATTTACTGATTTAAGAGTTTAAACTGAGCTGGACTCACCTCGTCAGGAATCTGTGAACGACAAACAGAGAGAAGGTCAAAGGTCAAACTAACCCAGCCAACATGTTCTTTTATTCATTAAGTTCTAGTTAGCTGCTACATGGTTATAAAGGCTTTTTATATGATTACTAAGATATAAGTGTCTGGGGTTATTTGAGACATGTTTATTGAGTTTACTGATTGATTGATTGATGCTTTTGAGGTGTCTGCAGAGTGTGGTTGCTATGCGGTTGCCATGTGGTTGCTACATGGTTGCTATGTAGGTGCTATACAGTGACTATGTGGTTGCTATGATGTTGCTATGCGGTTGCTATATGGTTGCTATGAAGTTGCTATGTGGTTGCTATATGGTTGCTATGAGGTTGCTATGTGGTTGCTATGCAGTTGCTATGTGGGTGCTATGCAGTTGCTATGTGGTTGCTATGATGTTGCTATGTGGTTGCTATGCCGTTGCTAAGTGGCTGAGACGTGGTTGCTATGAGGTTGCTATGGTAACTGCAGTGGGTGATCGGTGGCACCACTGAGACAGAGAGCTGTGTACTGCAATGACATCATCAGTGACGTTTGACCTCTGACCTCATAGACGGCGAACCCGATGGTGTGCATGTCCTGGCCGTGGCGACGGTGGCGGCGGCGGTCCTTCTGCATCAGAGCCACCAGGAAGCTGCAGGCGGCCTCGTCGTCCTCGGGGTCGTCGTCCTCCTCCAGCAGCGTGACCTTATACTGAGGGTTGATCCAGAACGTGTCTGCAGAGCATCATGGGTAATGTAGTTCTCAGAGGTTAGTTCACTGATCATGTGATTAAAAATGAAGAAGTTTAATAAGTAAAATAAAGAGATTTGAACTTATTCCTGTTGTGCTCCCGGGTCAAATTGACCCCATCTCTTTTGACTGTTCCTCACTTCCTTCCTTCTCTCCTTACTTCCTTCCTCTTTTCCTCCTTCCTTCCTTCCTTCCTTCCTTCCTCATTCCTTCTTTCCTCTCCTTACTTCCTTCCTCTTTTCCTCCTTCCTTCCTCCCTCTTTTCCTCCCTTCCTTCCTTCCTTCTTTCCTCCTTTCCTCCCTTCCTTCGTTCCTTCCTCATTTCCTTCCTTCCTTCCTTCCTTGACCTGAGCACAACAGGAGGGTTAAAAGCTTGTGGAACACGAGTCAGACTCAGATAGTAGAACATGATAGAACGCTGTGATGGGTTCAGTTTGGTTCTCCGTGTGAGAACAAGCCTGGACTGATCTGTACTAAGAGTGAAACATGGTTCTGCTCACTGGGATTGTTCCTGCAGCCTCCGGCGGTGCTTCCTCTCCTCCAGCCGCCCTCAAACGTCACGGTGGTCCAGAAGCTGGTGGCGTCTTCGCTGAGGACGTCCGGGGTCAGGTTACAGATCTCCAGCCTGGAGAACTGACGCAGGAAGTCCTGAAACGACATCCTGACACAGACGGACACTCGTCAGCGTCTGAATCCTGAGAACCGACTCTGAGCTTCATCCGAACTCAAACCTACCAGAACTCTCCGTCCTCCATCTTACACAGCAGCTCATCTTTCTCCGCCGAGTCCACCGAGTTCCACTCTGAGGAGCTGACACCAAACACACCATGATTATAATATAATGATGATCTCTGCTGCTGATGAACAAACAGACGACATGTTTTGGTCATTAAATGTTTAAAATGTTAAAAAGAGAAGCGGGAACCTGTCGCTCCAGGCTCCGGTCCACTCCACCTGACCCCACGGGTTCCTGATGCGGATCAGACGCTCCTGGCGGTCGCGGTACTCCACCTGCAGACAGTCAGGAACACTCAGCTCTGGCTTCAGCCTCTGGAAGGTTTTTACTGTTTAACCTGGACTCACCTGTCTGAGTGCAGTCACAGAGTAGGCGTGGCCTTTGACCAGCTTCTTGAAGGTGACCGCCTCCATGTCGAAGGCGCTGGTGATCTGATGGCAGAGCAGATCATTAAAGAACCGCCAGCTGACTGATCTGATGAGACATGTTTAAACTAAAACTCTGCTTCTATAGTTTTATCCTGATTTTAGCCTGATTTCTGGAACCTTAAACACTTTAGCTCTGCTCTGTTCACCTGCTGTGACAGGTTAATGATGCTAAGCTGTGATTGGAAGATCTCTGTTTGTGGGCGGGCCTTATCTAAGTGTCAGTGTGAGACTAACGTCGATGGAGCAGCCGAGCAGCGAGCCTCTCTGCAGAGCTTTGCTGATGATGCGATGAAGATCTCTGGGAGCTTTCTTCAACTCGTACATCTCTGCTACACCACCAGTGAAGTCCTCGAAGCCCTCAGTGGTGCTGCCGCCTGACAGCGCCTCGTATGAGCCATTCAACCTTCACAGGAAACACACAGGAAATATACAGGAAACACACAGTGGTTTGTGGAAGCCAGCTCCATGCCTGACAGTGTAAATCAGCAGTAGACTAGCAGCTCTTACTTAGCGTAGGGTTAGCACCATGCCTGACAGGTTAAATCAGCAGTAGACTAGCAGGTCTTACTTAGCGTAGGGTTAGCACCATGCCTGACAGGTTAAATCAGCAGTAGACTAGCAGGTCTTACTTAGCGTAGGCTTTCTCCAGCAGAGCGCTCCAGAACTCGCTGCCTTCAGCAGAGTGGACGAACATCAGCTCTCCGTCTTTCACCGGCAGCCGGTCGTCAATCACGACGTCCACCCACTCACCGAACTGCCAGAACTACAGACAGGTAGACAGGCAGGTTAGAGAGACAGACAGGTAGACAGATAGACAGGTAGAGAGACTCTTTATTTCAGGTCAGTCAGATTCAGCCCTGTGTGAGCTGAGAGCAGGTGGAGGGTTAGGGTTAGGGTTGGGGTGGGGGGGGGGGTTAGGGTTAGGGTCTCACCTGGAAGCAGGTGGAGGGTTAGGGTTAGGGTTGGGGGGGGGGGGGGGGGTTAGGGTTAGGGTCTCACCTGGAAGCAGGTGGAGGGTTAGGGTTAGGGTTGGGGGGGGGGGGGGGGGTTAGGGTTAGGGTCTCACCTGGAAGCAGGTGGAGGGTTAGGGTTGGGGTGGGGGGGGGGGGGGTTAGGGTTAGGGTCTCACCTGGAAGTGGAAGATCCCAGCGTACTCCTGGCTGAAGCTCTGACCGTGAGGAACGACGCGATGCAGCAGCTGCTCGTTCAGAGTCAGAGAGCCAATCGCAGCCAGCAGCCAGCAGTCACCTGGTCAACACAGACAGGGACGGCCAATCAGAGGCCAGGACGTGACCGGACTAACCGCCAATCAGAGGCCAGGAGGTGACCGGACTAACCGCCAATCAGAGGCCAGGAGGTGACCGGACTAACCGCCAATCAGAGGCCAGGAGGTGACCCGACTAACCGCCAATCAGAGGCCAGGCGGTGACCGGACTAATGGCCAATCAGAGGCCAGGAGGTGACCGGACTAACCGCCAATCAGAGGCCAGGAGGTGACCCGACTAACCGCCAATCAGAGGCCAGGAGGTGACCCAACTAACGGCCAATCAGAGGCCAGGAGGTGACCCAACTAACGGCCAATCAGAGGCCAGGAGGTGACCCAACTAACGGCCAATCAGAGGCCAGGAGGTGACCCAACTAACGGCCAATCAGAGGCCAGGAGGTGACCAGACTAACGGCCAATCAGGGGGGCGGGGGCTCTACCCACTGAGCCACTCACTGAGACTTTCTGATGTTATTAAACTCCTAAAAGACAAACTGGATCATTTATGATGATGAGACTCTGAGATGAAGGTTTATTGTTCAGCAACAGCTTCATAAATAATAACTCATCTCCTCCTTACAGGAAATGCTGCTGATCAGCTGACTCCATCAGCTCCATCATCTCCATTATCTCCATTAGCTCCATCATCTCCATCAGCTCCATTAGCTCCATTAGCTCCATTAGCTCCATTAGCTCCATTAGCTCCAGACGGTCTGTGGGGAAGTGATGCTACGCTACACGCTAACATCATCATCTTCCTGCTGAAGCACTCACTGATCAATGAACCGATCGATACGAGCTCAGAAGTGCTGAAACATTTAAAGTGTGGAGCTGAGTCAGCGTTCCCGTAACCATGGAAACAGTTTAAGGTTCTTACGGGATGAGAGACTCAATGAGGACAACACAGAAACACTTTTAGTTCCCAAACCAGAGGCAACGTGTCTGGAGTCACTGTTAGTTCCCAAACCAGAGGCAACGTGTCTGGAGTCACTGTTAGTTCCCAAACCAGAGGCAACATGTCTGGAGTCACTGTTAGTTCCCAAACCAGAGGCAACGTGTCTGGAGTCACTGTTAGTTCCCAAACCAGAGGCAACACATCTGGAGTCACTGTTAGTTCCCAAACCAGAGGAACATGTCTGGAGTCACTGTTAGTTCCCAAACCAGAGGCAACATGTCTGGAGTCACTGTTAGTTCCCAAACCAGAGGCAACACATCTGGAGTCACTGTTAGTTCCCAAACCAGAGGCAACATGTCTGGAGTCACTGTTAGTTCCCAAACCAGAGGCAACATGTCTGGAGTCACTGTTAGTTCCCAAACCAGAGGCAACATGTCTGGAGTCACTGTTAGTTCCCAAACCAGAGGCAACACATCTGGAGTCACTGTTAGTTCCCAAACCAGAGGCAACATGTCTGGAGTCACTGTTAGTTCCCAAACCAGAGGCAACATGTCTGGAGTCACTGTTAGTTCCCAAACCAGAGGCAACATGTCTGGAGTCACTGTTAGTTCCCAAACCAGAGGCAGCAACATGTCTGGAGTCACTGTTAGTTCCCAAACCAGAGGCAACATGTCTGGAGTCACTGTTAGTTCCCAAACCAGAGGCAACACGTCTGGAGTCACTGTTAGTTCCCAAACCAGAGGCAACATGTCTGGAGTCACTGTTAGTTCCCAAACCAGAGGCAACGTGTCTGGAGTCACTGTTAGTTCCCAAACCAGAGGCAACATGTCTGGAGTCACTGTTAGTTCCCAAACCAGAGGCAACATGTCTGGAGTCACTGTTAGTTCCCAAACCAGAGGCAACATGTCTGGAGTCACTGTTAGTTCCCAAACCAGAGGCAGCAACATGTCTGGAGTCACTGTTAGTTCCCAAACCAGAGGCAACATGTCTGGAGTCACTGTTAGTTCCCAAACCAGAGGCAACACGTCTGGAGTCACTGTTAGTTCCCAAACCAGAGGCAACATGTCTGGAGTCACTGTTAGTTCCCAAACCAGAGGCAACATGTCTGGAGTCACTGTTAGTTCCCAAACCAGAGGCAACATGTCTGGAGTCACTGTTAGTTCCCAAACCAGAGGCAACATGTCTGGAGTCACTGTTAGTTCCCAAACCAGAGGCAACATGTCTGGAGTCACTTTTAGACACCCCCTAACCGTCCCCCCCTACCCGAAACAGGGTCTGTACCCCTTCCCCACCCACCATCCTCCTACCACTCTCCCCGCTGGGCAAGGGGTCTGCTCCACATCAAACACACCCAACAGCCAAACTCAATCTGACCCACATATCTTACCCCTGGTCTCCACATTTTCCCACACTACTACAGCACTCCACCAAACCATAAAACGGAACTTCATACATACGGTGCAGGTAGACTTGTACCATATACACACATGAATGACCATTTACCCCCTCCCCCATTCACCATCCACACCATCACAACTACCAGAAATAGACAGTTATAGCCCAAGTCTGTAGGCCAGTGCATTTTAAGTTTATCTTACTACCCCTGAACCCCAACCCCAACCCCCCCACCCCTCCCAACCCTAACCCTAACCCAGTCACTGTGCTGCTCCACGTTAAACTAGAACAATACAAAGTGCCCCCCCCCCCCCACACACACACCTGTCATATCATCACCTATTATTATTGAGCTTGATGGATGATGGAACTAAAAAGCACTTATACTCTGTGTTTAGGACCTGAGTTGGGTCAGATCTTAAGGCGGGGGGGTGGGGGGTGGGATGGGGGGGGGGGGTTGTTAAGTGCCCATTATTTAAAGAACGTCTCACCCGTATGAGCAACAGGAAACACTCAGTTTTAACAGGAAGAGAGCTCAGACACAGAGTCTGTTCATAGAGTTAAAGCTTCTTCTACTGGTTTCTAAAGCTCATCATCATCACTCCTTCATCATCATCATCATCATCATCACAGCTGAATTACATCCAGAAGGAAAAAGGAAGTGTTCTTTAATGATGGAATAATCTCCATAACCCTATCAGAGATGTGAGCTGGCAACATATTTATAATCTGACTTTAATTATTGTCATTTTAACAATGGGGGGAGTGGGGGGGCAGATGTGACTTTGCCCCCTCCTTCCCTCCCTCCCTCGTGACTCTCTGTTTACTCTCTGACTCAAACAGCCAGCCGGTCTCCTAGCAACCGTCGTCAGGGAAGTCCCCTCGGTGTGCCTCTCAGTGGGCGAGGTCACATGACTCACCCAGCGCTCCCTGGCAGATGTCCGTCCTCGTGGCTCCGCCCACAATGAACCGGGGGTCCTCCGTCAGCTCCTGCAACAGCCAATCAGAGACGGTGAGAGGGAGGACACACACACACACACACACACACACACACACATACACACACACACACACACACACACACACAGAGACACACACACACACACACATTAATACACACACACACACACACAGAGACACACACACACACACATTAATACACACACAAACACACACACACACACACACACATTAATACACACACACACACACACACACACACACACACACACACACACACACACACACACACACACACACACACACATTAATACACACACACACACACACACACACACACACACACACACACACACACACACACACACACATTAATACACACACACACACACACACACACACACACACACACACTGAAAGCTCCTGGTCCTGGTTCTATCAGGGTCCTGGTTCTATTAGGGACTACAGAGTCCTGGTTCTATCAGGGACTACAGAGTCCTGGTTCTCACCGTGGGTCTCTTCCAGTCCACTCCGCTGGTTTTGGCGCTGTGTGGAGCGAGTTCCTTAAAGCCCAGCGAGGCGGGTTCTGCAGGGAACATTGGGTCCTCGAACATGGATCCGTTCTGCAGGCAGTCCTCCTTCAGGGCCTGGTAGTCCTGGTTCAGGTACCGCACCGCCTGCTGGACCGAGCCCAGTCCTCCGGCCCGCTGCCGGTCCTTCTGGATCCGCTCAGACACGCCTCCGAACATCCTGACCCACAACAGAACCGCATCAGAACCGCATCAGAACCACAGAACAGACCAATCACAGAGCAGGAACATCAAGGTTCTCCATCAACAGAACCATCGGTTCTAACTACTGCAGAGACAAAACCTGACAGCAGAACCCTGAGGAACCCTGAGGAACCCTGAGAGGAACCCTGAGGAACCTTGAGAGGAACCCTGAGGAACCCTGTGAGGAACCCTGAGAGGAGGTTCCATGGTGAGATCAGGTCAGAGCTTTCTTACCTGTTTGTTCTCGTCCAATCAGCTCGTAGGAAGCTGAGAGGAAACAGAAACATGATGAGTTCAGTTTATAAAATAAAAAACAAGAACGTACAGGCTAACTTAGAATAGAATAGAATAGATCTTTATTGTCATTGTCAGCAGATACAATGAAATTAAAAGTGCTCTCCAGTCAGTGCATCATATATAAAAATAAAATAACTACAAAAATAATAAATAAAATAAAATAAATATATATCTAGACACATTCACCCCTCCACACATACATCAACACACGGACAATACAAGAACGTTCATCAACATACAATCATTTTTGTTATTGCACATTAGCTCCTGCTTTTGTTGAGAGTAGTTATTGCTGTTGGGTAAAAGCTGTGTTTGAGTCTGTATCGTTTTCCAGATGGCAGCAGTTCAAACAGTGAGTGTGGAGAGAGGGCACACTGGAAGACCTCTACCACTCCCTTTGCCAGAAAAAAGCCCAAAATATCATAAAAGACACTTCACACCCCGGACCAGTCAGCTAGCTAGCAGGCTAACTTACTACCAGCCTGCTAGCTAGCAGGCTAACTGTTAGAGCTCCTCCTAGTGGCCTTAGAGCTCCTCCTAGTGGCTGAAAGTAGCTGTTAATGAACCTGAACACTAGACTACAGCTCAGTGACATCATGGAGGTCACAGTCAGTCTGCTAATATTCAGGTTTAATAACTCGTCTCTTGGTTTGATCTCCTGATGCTGCAGCAGGTTGGAGCAGGAGCTGCTGGTATGAGAGGACAGAATGGGGGGGGGGGGGTCTCACGTCATCCAGATGTGAAGAACAACAAGCTGGTGAAGAACCGCGGTTCCACAAACTCTGGATTCACATCAACAGGCTGAAATCTGATTTTCAGGTTTCTGCATAAATAAAAACAGTAAAACTCATCGACCAATCAGAGGACAGACGGTTGTTAGTTTAATATCTGATGAACCATTTAAATGGTGTTTGATGGTTTTGATGATGTTTAATGGTTTTGCTGGTTTTGCTGGTTTTAATGGTTTTGATAGTTTTGATGGTTGTTGATGGTTTTGATGGTTGTTGATGGTTTTAATGGTTTATTAAAGCAGCAGCAGGAACATGAGAGGACACACAGAGAGTCAGCAGAGCTCAGACTGGGATCAGCAGGATCAGACTGGTTTGATCCCAGTAGATCAACACATTCATCACACAGGAAGTTCACTTCCTGCTCTCAGCTCTCACATGAGCTCCATCAGCGGGAGGAGTTCACACGGTTGTCATGGAGACGATATAGTTTAAGTTTTATTCCAGCTGTGATTCATTAACACTCAGATTTAACTGTAATTAATATTTAACCCTTTAAACACAAAGACTGAAGCTGCCAGAGACCAGTAGTATTATTATTAGTAGTAGTAGTAGTAGTAGTAGTATTATTATATATATATATTATTATTATTAGTATTATATAATAAAGTCAGATCAGTGATGAAGAAACACAATTGTTTAAATCTAACAGAACAAATATCACATATCAGATTTTTATTCTTACAGATAAAAACAGTCTGATCCTGTTAGAAGAGAAACTAATGACGTCATCTACATTATTATTATTACTTCTTTATCCATAAATTACATTTCCCCTAAAATCTGATGAAGGACATTTAGTAATAATAATAATAATAATAATGATGATGATGATGATGATGATGATGATGATGATGATGAAGAGCACCCTGACGCTGCGCGAGGAGCTCTCTGATTGGAGGATTAACGGAATGAAAACAGCTGATCAGACTGTAACAGAGAAGTCTTTGTTCATCATCATCCTCATCTTCCTCCTTCTCCTCTCACACTCACCGGGGTTGGGGTCGCTCCGTCTCTGCAGCAGTACTGAGCCGTGCTGTTTACCGGGAGAACCGGGAGCAGTGTGCAGGATTACCGGAGGGATGCTCTGATGCAGCACCGGGCCCCGCCCGGCGGGAGGGGCGGGGCCTACGTCACATCCGCTCTGTCTGTTTGTTTATTCCATAGACACACACACACACACACACACACACACACACACACACACATATATATATCTCTCCATGCTTTATTCTGTCAGCTTCAGCCCGAACACACGCTGCATTGTGACGTCATCACGTTGCTCAGCTGACATTGTATTTATTTTATTGCTGCTTTTCCTCATTTTAACTTCACTGATGTTTAAATCTGATCTGAGATCAGTTCATTAAAATGTGTATTCAACCTGTGTGTGTGTGTGTGTGTGTGTGTGTGTGTGTGTGTGTGTGTGTGTGTGTGTTAGTGTGTGTGTGTGTGTGTGTGTGTGTGTGTGTGTGTGTTAGTGTGTGTGTGTGTGATAGCAGATGTAATGACAGAAAGGCATTCATTCATTCATTGCAGGCAGATACTGTGATGATTGACAGCTGTGACAGCCTGTCAGCTGAGGGGGCGTGTCCCTGATGACATCACACAGCCATTCTAAAGGGGCGTGTCCCTGATGACATCACACAATCCATTCTAAAGGGGGCGTGTCCCTGATGACATCACACAATCCATTCCAAGGGGGCGTGTCCCTGATGACATCACACAATCCATTCCAAGGGGGCGTGTCCCTGATGACATCACACAATCCATTCTAAAGGGGCGTGCCCCTGATGACATCAAGGCAAGGCAGTTTTATTTATATAGCATTTCATACACAATCCATTTATAGTTTAAAGAGACAGAAACAGTTTAAAGTTATAAGTAAAAGTTTATTGATCAGATTTACAGTTATTAGTAAAAGTTTATTGATCAGATTTACATGAGCTCTGCTTGTCAGGCGTGGACACAATAATAGAGACAGGAAGCTGTGGCTGTAAACAGGAAGTGGGCGAGCTGATGTCATACTGAGGCAGCGGGGGTTCAGATCATAGCGAAGTTTAACCACTGCAGGAAGAGACAGAGACACCTGGTTACTCACTGTGACTGGCTGAGTGATTGATTGATGGATTGATTGATTGATTAGTTGAGTGATTAAGTGATTGATTGACTGGCTGATTGATTGATTAATTGATTGGCTGAGTGATTGATTGATTGGCTGAGTGATTAAGTGAGTGATTGATGATCTCACCTGGTTGAGGTCGAGCTCGATGGAGCCGCTCTCGTGAGCGTCGAGCGTCTTGAAGACCTCTGAGGAGGAAGATTGATCACATGTTACAGCTGTGATTGATTATTGATCAACAGGAAGTTAATCAATCAATGATCTTTGTGATGTTTTATCAACTAAACGGTCAATAAAACTTGTCTGTAAAAGTTATTGATGGAATGAATTAAATCAGCTTTAAATGGACAGTTTGATTAGCTTAGCTTAGCATAAAGATAGCAACACTTAAAAATCAGTTTGTTGAATTAAAGAAGAAGAAACACTTTGAATCTGACGCGTTAGCTTGATAATGTTAGCTTGTTAACGTTAGCTTGATAATGTTAGCTTGATAATGTTAGCTTGTTAACGTTAGCTTAACTCACTGAACATCATCTCCAGTCTCATCAAACAGGCCACGAAGTTGTCGAAGTCGATGGTCATGTCCGGGTCGGAGTATCGAGCCACCAGCAGCTGGTAGATGTTGTTATTCAGAGTGAAGCCTGCAGGAGAACAAGAGGGTTAGAACATGCTAGTAACACTCTGGTAACACGCTAGTAACATGCTAATAACACGCTAGTAACATGCTAGTAACATGCTAGTAACACGCTAGTAACACGCTAAGAACACACTAAAGCAGCAACAGTTGTCATTCTGTGTTTTTATGTAAATTTAGCATCACTGCCTTTCAATAGACAATAAAGTTTTTGCTAACAACTAACTGTGCTAACAGGGCTAACAGAGCTATCAGAACTAACAGGAAGAGTAGCTGTTGCCTGGGCAACAGCTAATGGGGATCCAAATAAACTAAACTAAACTAAACAGAGCTAACGGTGCTAACAGGGTTAACAGGGCTAACAGTGCTAACAGAACTAACAGAGCTAACCATGCTAATAGGGCTAACAGGACGTACCCTGGTCATCAGTGAAGGTAAAGATCCAGCAGCAGCAGAAAGAGGAAAATACAGAATTAATGACACAGAAGAAGAAGAAGAAGAAGAAGAAGAAGAAGAAGAAGAAGACATGTAAACAGTCTGCAGAGATCAGCTGATTCAGTTTAAAACTCACAAAGTAAAAGCAGCTGTTGAACCTAACAGTGTTATTGTTGGGTCTGCTGATGTCACTGAGTCTTTAACAGTGGAGATAGTTTCCTAACCTTTAACCTTTAACCTTTAACCTTTAACCTTTAACTCTAAACCTTTTCAGTCCACAGCTGTAACATTCCAGCCTGAACCTCCCTCCTCCCTCCTCCCTCATCCCTCCTCCCTGGTTCCTCCTCCCTCCTCCCTCCTCCCTCCTCCCTCGTTCCTCGTCCCTCTCCTCCCTCCTCCCTCCTCCCTCCTCCCTGGTTCCTCCTCCCTGGTTCCTCCTCCCTTCTCCCTCCTCCCTCCTCATTCTCGACTCTGACAGAGAACAGAACAACATTTCCTCTCATGTTTTCCTGAATGAGTCAGCAGGGAATCACCGAGCCTCTCCTCCACTTAACTGTTAGTGTGCAGCAGCAGAGCAGCTCAGTATACACTAATACACACTAACACACACTAACACACACTAACACACACTAATACACACTAACACACACTAATACACACTGACACACACCAACACACACCAACACACACTAACACATGAAGAAGAAACAACACACTAACACACACTGAACACATGAAGAAGAAATAACATCAAGCAGCCGGACAGGAAACAGTTAATAAACACAATAACTGTCGGTTACATTCATCTCTTTCCAACGACTTCCTGTCTGCATCGATCAAACAGAGATAAAGACAAAGAAGAAGAAGAGAGGAACACCAACAAGGAAAGGAAGAAGAAGAAGAAGAAGAAGAAGAAGAAGAAGAAGAAGACCAACAAGGAAAGGAAGAAGAAGAAGAAGAAGAAGACCAACAAGGAAAGGAAGAAGAAGAAGAAGAAGACCAACAAGGAAAGGAAGAAGAAGAAGAAGAAGAAGACCAACAAGGAAAGGAAGAAGAAGAAGAAGAAGAAGACCAACAAGGAAAGGAAGAAGACGAAGAAGAAGAAGACCAACAAGGAAAGGAAGAAGACGAAGAAGAAGAACAACAACAAGGAGAAGGAGAAGAAGAAGAAGAAGAAGAAGAAGAAGAAGAAGAAGAAGAAGAAGAAGAAGAAGAAGCAGAAGAAGAAGTGTGACCTGCGTCTTTGAAGGCGACTCTCATCTCTGGTGTGCTCATGGTTCCAGAGTCGTCAGTATCGTTCTTCTTGTAGATTCCCTGCACACCAGAATAATTATTAAAGTTCATCATCCAGACTGTTTGACTGTAAAAGGTCAAAGGTCACATCTCACCAGGTATCTCTGAACCTTCTTCCACAGCGTAGCGAACTCTCCGAGACCAAGCTTCCCGTTCCCACTGTCCTGCTGCACAGTTAAAGATCAACCAGAGACACTGAGACACTGAGACACTGAGATACTGAGACCCTGAGATACTGAGACCCTGAGACGCTGAGATACTGAGACACTGAGATACTGAGACCCTGAGACGCTGAGACACTGAGATACTGAGATCCTGAGATACTGAGACCCTGAGTCACTGAGACACTGAGACGCTGAGACACTGAGACGCTGAGACACTGAGTCACTGAGATACTGAGATACTGAGATACTGAGACCCTGAGACACTGAGACACTGAGACACCGAGATACCGAGATACTGAGATACTGAGATACTGAGATACTGAGATACTGAGACACTGAGATACCGAGATACTGAGATACTGAGACCCTGAGACACTGAGACACTGAGATACTGAGATACTGAGACACTGAGACACAGAGACGCTGAGACACTGAGACACTGAGATACTGAGATACTGAGATACTAAGACACTGAGATACTGAGACACTGAGATACTGAGATACTGAGACACTGAGATACTGAGACACCGAGATACTGAGATACTGAGATACTAAGACACTGAGATACTGAGACACTGAGATACTGAGATACTGAGACACTGAGACACTGAGACACTGAGACACTGAGACGCTGAGACATCGAGATACCGAGACACCGAGACACAGAGACACTGAGACACTGAGACACTGAGACGCTGAGACACCGAGATACCGAGACACCGAGACACCGAGATACCGAGATACTGAGACACTGAGACACCGAGATACTGAGATACTGAGACACTGAGATACTGAGACACTGAGACACCGAGATACTGAGATACTGAGACACGGAGATACTGAGACACTGAGACACCGAGATACTGAGATACTGAGACACTGAGATACTGAGAAGCTGAGATACTGAGACACTGAGACACCGAGATACTGAGATACTGAGACACGGAGATACTGAGAAGCTGAGATACTGAGACACGGAGACACGGAGAAGCTGAGATACTGAGACACGGAGATACGGAGACACTGAGATACTCTTCTGTACATTTCTCCATCGTGGGATTAATAAAGAAATATTATAATATTTGATCTTGGATGAGTAGAACTGATCCTGATATCTTAGAGACTAAACTGACTCCATGAAGCTAACAGCTAACGTTGGAGGATACGTCCATCAGGTTGACCATGATCCTGCATGTCTCCAAGCTGAAGCCGTCCGTTTTGATGTCACTTCCTGTGGAGGAAACAGGAAGTTGTAGTTAAAGAGCCCCAGCAGCTGTTTTGCGTAGCGATGAAACGGTCGGAGCGTCAGACTCACGTTTGGCGACGATCTTGTTCATGATGGTTTTCAGCTCCACCGCCGAGATCTCCATGTCCTGAAACACCCGGAGGAGATACAGGTTGTGCTATGGTTGCTATGGAAACAGGTTGTGCTATGGTTGCTATAGATACAGGTTGTGCTATGGTTGCTATAGATACAGGTTGCTCTATGGTTGCTATGGTTACAGGTTGTTCTATGGTTGCTATAGATACAGGTTGTGTTATGGTTGCTATAGATACAGGTTGTTCTATGGTTGCTATAGATACAGGTTGTGCTATGGTTGCTATGGTTACAGGTTGTTCTATGGTTGCTATAGATACAGGTTGTGCTATGGTTGCTATAGATACAGGTTATGCTATGGTTGCTATAGATACAGGTGGTGCTATGGTTGCTATAGATACAGGTGGTGCTATGGTTGCTATAGATACAGGTGGTGCTATGGTTGCTATAGATACAGGCTGTGCTATGGTTGCTATGGATACAGGTTGTGTTATGGTTGCTATAGATACAGGTTGTGCTATGGTTGCTATAGATACAGGTTGTTCTATGGTTGCTATAGATACAGGTTGTGCTATGGTTGCTATAGATACAGGTTGTTCTATGGTTGCTATAGATACAGGTTGTGCTATGGTTGCTATAGATACAGGTTGTTCTATGGTTGCTATAGATACAGGTTGTGTTATGGTTGCTATAGATACAGGTTGTTCTATGGTTGCTATAGATACAGGTTGTTCTATGGTTGCTATAGATACAGGTTGTTCTGTGGTTGCTATAGATACAGGTTGTGCTATGGTTGCTATAGATACAGGTTGTGTTATGGTTGCTATAGATGCAGGTTGTGCTATGGTTGCTATAGATACAGGTTGTTCTATGGTTGCTATAGATACAGGTTGTGCTATGGTTGCTATAGATACAGGTTGTGCTATGGTTGCTATAGATACAGGTTGTGTTGTGGTTGCTATAGATACAGGTTGTGTTATGGTTGCTATAGATACAGGTTGTGCTATGGTTGCTATAGATACAGGTTGTTCTGTGGTTGCTATGGATACAGGTTGTGTTATGGTTGCTATAGATACAGGTTGTGTTATGGTTGCTATAGATACAGGTTGTTCTATGGTTGCTATAGATACAGGTTGTTCTGTGGTTGCTATGGATACGAGTTAGAACTCATCTGAACTCACGTCTCCGGCGAGTTTTGTGAACAATCCTCTGAATCCTGCGTCCACCTCTTCGTCCGACACAGTCTCCTGAACACAAACACATCATCATCATCATCATCATCATCATCATCATCATCATCATCATCATCATCACCATCATCATCATCATCATCATCACCATCATCATCATCATCATCATCATCACCATCACAGTCTTAGTCAGTCTGCTCCAGGATGGAGAGGTTGAACAAGTTAAATGTTCAGAGGACTAAGGACGTGGTCATTTGGTCATTGATTGATTTTAGGAAACTATCACAACCAGCCCAACTGTGATGAAGAGTACAGCGGAGTGGAGATGGTTGCTTCCTACTTGGGGACAGTGATAGATAAAAACCTGACTCATGATCTCAACACTTCATCAACCTGCAGAAAGAGCCATATTAGTCCTGATGGTCCGAACCCTAAGCCTGACCCTGACCCCAACCCCGACCCTGACCCCAACCCCAACCCCAACCCTGACCCTGACCCTGTCACCGAGGTTAAAACTTTATTAATAATGTTTTACTCACATCATCGAGGTCAGCGTTGACGGGGTCGTCACAAACTCTGAAACACAGAATCATTCATTAGAAAACACACTTTTACTACACACATACACACACACACACACACACACACACACACAAACACACACACACACACACACACACACACACACACACACATACACACACACACACACACACACATACACATACACACACACACACACACACACACAGACACACACACACACACACACACACAGACACACACACACACACATACACATACACACACACACACACACACACACAGACACACACACACACACACACACACAGACACACACACAGACACACACACACACACACACACACACACACAGAGACATTCAGCAGATGACAGAGCAGCTTTTATTCAGTCTCTGGAGGCGAGTGTGAAGGAATGCAGAACGCTCCACTGAGCTCAGGTTTAACCTGCTGAGAGCCGAGAGCTCACCCTCACCCTGGAGAGAGAGAGGATAGAGGGATGAGAGAGAGGATGGAGGGATGAATAGAGAGAGAGGATGGAGTGATGAGAGAGAGAGAGGATGGAGGGATGAATAGAGAGAGAGGATGGAGTGATGAGAGAGAGAGAGAGGATGGAGGGATGAGAGAGAGAGAGGATGGAGTGATGAGAGAGAGAGAGAGAATGGAGTGATGAGAGAGAGAGAGAGGATGGAGGGATGAATAGAGAGGGAGAGGATGGAGTGATGGAGTGGAGAGAGAGAGAGGATGGAGTGATGGAGTGGAGAGAGAGAGAGGATGGAGTGATGGAGTGGAGAGAGAGAGAGGATGGAGTGATGAATAGAGAGAGGATGGAGTGATGAATAGAGAGAGAGAGAGGATGGAGTGATGAGAGAGAGGGAGGAGTGGAGAGAGAGAGGATGGAGTGATGAGAGAGAGGATGGAGGGATGAATAGAGAGAGAGGATGGAGGGATGAGAGAGAGGATGGAGTGATGAGAGAGAGGATGGAGGGATGAATAGAGAGAGAGGATGGAGGGATGAGAGAGAGGGAGGATGGAGTGATGAGAGAGAGGATGGAGGGATGAATAGAGAGAGAGGATGGAGGGATGAGAGAGAGGGAGGAGTGGAGGGATGGAGAGAGAGAGAGAGGGTGGAGCGATGAGAGAGAGGATGGAGTGATGAATAGAGAGAGAGAGGATGGAGGGATGGAGAGAGAGAGAGAGGAGTGGAGTGATGAGAGAGAGAGAGAGGAGTGGAGTGATGAGAGAGAGAGAGAGGAGTGGAGTGATGAGAGAGGGAGGGATGAATAGAGAGAGAGGATGGAGGATGGAGGGATGAATAGAGAGAGAGAGAGAGAGGATGGAGGGATGAGAGAGAGAGAGGATGGAGTGATGAATAGAGAGGGAGGAGTGATGAGAGAGAGAGAGAGAGAGGATGGAGGGATGAGAGAGAGAGAGGATGGAGTGATGAATAGAGAGGGAGGAGTGATGAGAGAGAGAGAGAGAGAGGATGGAGGGATGAATAGAGAGAGAGAGGGAAAGGATGGAGTGATGAGATGAAGAGAGAGGATGGAGGGATGAATAGAGAGAGAGAGGAGTGGAGGATCAGCTGACTCACTGGATCTCGGACTGCTTCTCGGAGAAGACCCGGATGCAGAAGTCCCCGTTGAGGTGGGGTTCGAAGGTGGAGGGCACCACCAGGTACTCTCCGGGGGGGAGCCTGAAGCGCGTGCTCACCTCCCGCAGGTTGATGAAGGTCTCGGAGCGAGCCGTCTGAGCGTGAGTCATGAAGAAGTTCTTGTCCAGGTGCACCTGCTTCTGCCCGTGGAACTGAGGGGGGGAGAGCAGCCAATCAGGAGCAGGCACAGGTGATGACATCACTAAATATCAGCTGTTTGTTTGACCTTTGACCTGAAGATGATGTCATAGGTCCAACGCTCACCTGCTCAGGAACCTGAAACACAAAACCACAAAACAGTTTATTAGTACCTCTAACTGTACTACAGTATAGTACTAGTACCTCTAACAGTACTACAGTAAAGTACTAGTACCTCAAACTGTACTACAGTATAGTACTAGTACCTCAAACTGTACTACAGTAAAGTACTAGTACCTCAAACTGTACTACAGTAAAGTACTAGTACCTCAAACTGTACTACAGTAGAGTACTAGTACCTCAAACTGTACTACAGTATAGTACTAGTACCTCAAACTGTACTACAGTAAAGTACTAGTACCTCTAACTATACTACAGTAAAGTACTAGTACCTCAAACTGTACTACAGTAAAGTACTAGTACCTCAAACTGTACTACAGTATAGTACTAGTACCTCTAACTGTACTACAGTAAAGTACTAGTACCTCAAACTGTACTACAGTATAGTACTAGTACCTCAAACTGTACTACAGTAGAGTACTAGTACCTCTAACAGTACTACAGTATAGTACTAGTACCTCTAACAGTACTACAGTAAAGTACTAGTACCTCTAACTGTACTACAGTAAAGTACTAGTACCTCTAACAGTACTACAGTAAAGTACTAGTACCTCAAACTGTACTACAGTAAAGTACTAGTACCTCTAACTGTACTACAGTAGAGTACTAGTACCTCTAACAGTACTACAGTATAGTACTAGTACCTCTAACAGTACTACAGTAAAGTACTAGTACCTCTAACAGTACTACAGTAAAATACAAGTACCTCTAACAGTACTACAGTAAAGTACTAGTACCTCAAACAGTACTACAGTAAAGTACTAGTACCTCTAACAGTACTACAGTATAGTACTAGTACCTCTAACAGTACTACAGTAAAGTACTAGTACCTCTAACTGTACTACAGTAAAGTACTAGTACCTCTAACAGTACTACAGTAAAGTACTAGTACCTCAAACTGTACTACAGTAGAGTACTAGTACCTCTAACAGTACTACAGTAAAGTACTAGTACCTCTAACAGTACTACAGTAAAGTACTAGTACCTCTAACTGTACTACAGTAAAGTACTAGTACCTCTAACAGTACTACAGTAAAGTACTAGTACCTCTAACTGTACTACAGTAAAGTACTAGTACCTCTAACAGTACTACAGTAGAGTATAAGTAGAGGTTGCTTCCTTCAGCTCTCACCTCGTAGATAGCGAACCCGATGGTGTGCATGTCCTCTCCCGCCTTGCGGAGCTTGCGGCGGTTCTTCTGGATCAGACCGACCACGAAGCTGCAGCCGTCCTCGCCGTCCTCGGGGTCGTCGTCCTCCTCGTCCAGTTTGATCACGAACTGGGGGTTCATCCAGAACGTGTCTGCAGGGGTCAAAGGTCAGCAGAGGAAACCACAGTCAGACCAGGAGGAACAGGTCAAAGGTCACAGGTCAAAGGTCAACAGGTAAACGGCCTTCAGTCCAGCTCGGCTTAGGTCAGCCCTGATCGATGCCCAGAGGTCTAAGCTGGTCTAAACTGGTCTAAGCTGGTCTAAGCTGGTCTAAGCTGGTCTAAACTGGTCTAAACTGGTCTAAGCTGGTCTAAGCTGGTCTAAACTGGTCTAAGCTGGTCTAAACTGGTCTAAGCTGGTCTAAGCTGGTCTAAACTGGTCTAAGCTGGTCTAAACTGGTCTAAGCTGGTCTAAACTGGTCTAAGCTGGTCTAAGCTGGTCTAAACTGGTCTAAACTGGTCTAAGCTGGTCTAAGCTGGTCTAAACTGGTCTAAGCTGGTCTAAACTGGTCTAAGCTGGTCTAAACTGGTCTAAGCTGGTCTAAGCTGGTCTAAGCTGGTCTAAACTGGTCTAAACTGGTCTAAGCTGGTCTAAGCTGGTCTAAACTGGTCTAAGCTGGTCTAAACTGGTCTAAGCTGGTCTAAGCTGGTCTAAACTGGTCTAAGCTGGTCTAAACTGGTCTAAGCTGGTCTAAACTGGTCTAAGCTGGTCTAAGCTGGTCTAAACTGGTCTAAACTGGTCTAAGCTGGTCTAAGCTGGTCTAAACTGGTCTAAGCTGGTCTAAACTGGTCTAAGCTGGTCTAAACTGGTCTAAGCTGGTCTAAACTGGTCTAAGCTGGTCTAAGCTGGTCTAAACTGGTCTAAGCTGGTCTAAACTGGTCTAAGCTGGTCTAAGCTGGTCTAAGCTGGTCTAAACTGGTCTAAACTGGTCTAAACTGGTCTAAGCTGATCTAAGCTGGTCTAAGCTGGTCTAAACTGGTCTAAGCTGGTCTAAACTGGTCTAAACTGGTCTAAACTGGTCTAAGCTGATCTAAGCTGGTCTAAACTGGTCTAAGCTGGTCTAAACTGGTCTAAACTGGTCTAAGCTGATCTAAGCTGGTCTAAACTGGTCTAAGCTGGTCTAAACTGGTCTAAGCTGGTCTAAACTGGTCTAAACTGGTCTAAACTGGTCTAAGCTGGTCTAAACTGGTCTAAACTGGTCTAAGCTGGTCTAAACTGGTCTAAACTGGTCTAAGCTGGTCTAAGCTGGTCTAAACTGGTCTAAACTGGTCTAAGCTGGTCTAAACTGGTCTAAGCTGGTCTAAACTGGTCTAAGCTGGTCTAAACTGGTCTAAACTGGTCTAAACTGGTCTAAACTGGTCTAAGCTGGTCTAAACTGGTCTAAACTGGTCTAAGCTGGTCTAAACTGGTCTAAGCTGGTCTAAACTGGTCTAAACTGGTCTAAACTGGTCTAAGCTGATCTAAGCTGGTCTAAACTGGTCTAAGCTGGTCTAAGCTGGTCTAAACTGGTCTAAGCTGGTCTAAGCTGGTCTAAACTGGTCTAAGCTGGTCTAAGCTGGTCTAAACTGGTCTACACTGGTCTAAGCTGGTCTAAGCTGGTCTAAGCTGGTCTAAACTGGTCTAAGCTGGTCTAAGCTGGTCTAAACTGGTCTAAACTGGTCTAAACTGGTCTAAGCTGGTCTAAACTGGTCTAAACTGGTCTAAGCTGGTCTAAGCTGGTCTAAGCTGGTCTAAACTGGTCTACACTGGTCTAAGCTGGTCTAAGCTGGTCTAAGCTGGTCTAAACTGGTCTAAACTGGTCTACACTGGTCTAAGCTGGTCTAAGCT
Organism: Scomber japonicus; assembly: GCF_027409825.1. NCBI lineage: Eukaryota > Metazoa > Chordata > Actinopteri > Scombriformes > Scombridae > Scomber > Scomber japonicus. Next base: position 451,131 of record NC_070579.1, on the reverse strand, counting down.
GGTCTAAGCTGGTCTAAACTGGTCTAAGCTGGTCTAAGCTGGTCTAAACTGGTCTAAACTGGTCTAAACTGGTCTAAGCTGGTCTAAGCTGGTCTAAGCTGGTCTAAACTGGTCTAAGCTGGTCTAAGCTGGTCTAAACTGGTCTAAGCTGGTCTAAGCTGGTCTAAACTGGTCTAAGCTGGTCTAAACTGGTCTAAACTGGTCTAAGCTGGTCTAAACTGGTCTAAGCTGGTCTAAACTGGTCTAAACTGGTCTAAGCTGGTCTAAGCTGGTCTAAACTGGTCTACACTGGTCTAAGCTGGTCTAAACTGGTCTAAGCTGGTCTAAACTGGTCTAAGCTGGTCTAAACTGGTCTAAGCTGGTCTAACCTGGTCTAAGCTGGTCTAAACTGGTCTAAACTGGTCTAAGCTGGTCTAAACTGGTCTAAGCTGGTCTAAGCTGGTCTAAACTGGTCTAAACTGGTCTAAACTGGTCTAAACTGGTCTAAGCTGGTCTAAGCTGGTCTAAACTGGTCTAAGCTGGTCTAAACTGGTCTAAACTGGTCTAAGCTGGTCTAAGCTGGTCTAAGCTGGTCTAAACTGGTCTAAACTGGTCTAAACTGGTCTAAGCTGGTCTAAACTGGTCTAAACTGGTCTAAGCTGGTCTAAACTGGTCTAAGATGGTCTCAGCTGGTCTAAACTGGTCTAAACTGGTCTAAGCTGGTCTAAACTGGTCTAAGCTGGTCTAAACTGGTCTAAACTGGTCTAAGCTGGTCTAAGCTGGTCTAAACTGGTCTAAACTGGTCTAAGCTGGTCTAAACTGGTCTAAACTGGTCTAAACTGGTCTAAGCTGGTCTAAACTGGTCTAAACTGGTCTAAGCTGGTCTAAACTGGTCTAAGCTGGTCTAAACTGGTCTAAACTGGTCTAAGCTGGTCTAAGCTGGTCTAAACTGGTCTAAACTGGTCTAAGCTGGTCTAAACTGGTCTAAACTGGTCTAAGCTGGTCTAAGCTGGTCTAAGCTGGTCTAAACTGGTCTAAACTGGTCTAAGCTGGTCTAAACTGGTCTAAACTGGTCTAAACTGGTCTAAGCTGGTCTAAACTGGTCTAAGCTGGTCTAAACTGGTCTAAGCTGGTCTAAACTGGTCTAAACTGGTCTAAGCTGGTCTAAACTGGTCTAAACTGGTCTAAGCTGGTCTAAACTGGTCTAAACTGGTCTAAGCTGGTCTAAACTGGTCTAAACTGGTCTAAGCTGGTCTAAACTGGTCTAAACTGGTCTAAGCTGGTCTAAGCTGGTCTAAACTGGTCTAAACTGGTCTAAGCTGGTCTAAGCTGGTCTAAGCTGGTCTAAACTGGTCTAAGCTGGTCTAAACTGGTCTAAACTGGTCTAAGCTGGTCTAAGCTGGTCTAAACTGGTCTAAGCTGGTCTAAGCTGGTCTAAACTGGTCTAAGCTGGTCTAAACTGGTCTAAACTGGTCTAAACTGGTCTAAGCTGGTCTAAACTGGTCTAAGCTGGTCTAAACTGGTCTAAGCTGGTCTAAGCTGGTCTAAACTGGTCTAAACTGGTCTAAACTGGTCTAAGCTGGTCTAAACTGGTCTAAGCTGGTCTAAACTGGTCTAAGCTGGTCTAAACTGGTCTAAGCTGGTCTAAGCTGGTCTAAACTGGTCTAAGCTGGTCTAAGCTGGTCTAAACTGGTCTAAGCTGGTCTAAACTGGTCTAAGCTGGTCTAACAGGATCGGGTACTAACAGGGGTGGTTCCTGCAGCCTCCAGCGGTGGACCCTCTTCTCCAGGTGCCGTCGAACTTGGCGACGCTCCAATGTTTGACGGAGTCGTCTCCGATGGTGTCGGGGGTCAGAGTGCAGACCTCGATACGAGAGTAGTGACGCAGGAAGTCAGTGAAGGACATCCTGTGGAGACACAAAGAGCTCAACCTGCAGCCAAGACCACCAGGATCCCTGTTCTCAGCCTGGTCCAAGGGTCCTATCAGGACTTACTGACCCTGGACCGCTTCCTGACCCTGGACCGCTTCCTGGTGCATCACCTGGTCTAAGGGTCCTATCAGGACTTACTGACCCTGGACCTCTTCCTGACCCTGGACCTCTTCCTGGTGCATCACCTGGTCTAAGGGTCCTATCAGGACTTACTGACCCTGGACCGCTTCCTGACCCTGGACCTCTTCCTGGTTCATCACCTGGTCTAAGGGTCCTGTCAGGACTTACTGACCCTGGACCTCTTCCTGGTGCATCACCTGGTCTAAGGGTCCTATCAGGACTTACTGACCCTGGACCGCTTCCTGACCCTGGACCTCTTCCTGGTGCATCACCTGGTCTAAGGGTCCTATCAGGACTTACTGACCCTGGACCGCTTCCTGACCCTGGACCTCTTCCTGGTGCATCACCTGGTCTAAGGGTCCTATCAGGACTTACTGACCCTGGACCGCTTCCTGACCCTGGACCTCTTCCTGGTTCATCACCTGGTCTAAGGGTCCTGTCAGGACTTACTGACCCTGGACCTCTTCCTGGTGCATCACCTGGTCTAAGGGTCCTGTCAGGACTTACTGACCCTGGACCTCTTCCTGGTGCATCACCTGGTCTAAGGGTCCTATCAGGACTTACTGACCCTGGACCTCTTCCTGGTGCAGGGTCCAGGTGTAACTCAGGTAGCTGGTTCAGTAAACTCACCAGAACTCTCCGTCCTCGGCGTTGGCGTTGGGACAGTCTCCCTGCACCGAGTTCCACTCAGACGACCTGAACAGACAGATAAACGGTTTCAGTACGACATTAAAACCTAAAACCACCTGACTGTGAAGATAAGAAGTAAAAACAGGAAACAGGAAACTCATCTGGATCATTTCTTCATCTGGTTTTAAACTCAAATCTGAACTCATGTAATTCTCATCCAGACTCATGTTGTCTCTGTTCTGTCAGTAAGGATCTGAGCTGTTTCCTCTCATCTCATTTAAACAGCTCACAATTACATTAGCTGGCTAGCTAGCTAGCATGCTACATGGTGAAGCATTAGCTAGCTAGCATGCTACATGGTGCAGCAGTGTTACCCGTCGCTCCAGGCTCCGGTCCACTCCACCTGACCCCAAGGGTTCCTCATCCTCACCAGCTTCTCCTGCCGACCCCGGTAGTTCACCTGCGGACAGAAACAACCACGGTCACGTTTCTCTGCTCGTGGTTTATTTTATGACATCATCGTTTCATCGTGATTACATCGTTTCATCGTCTGGTTATCATCAGGAAGTTGTTTTACCTCCACAGCGCCGGTCAGAGAGTACGCGTGGCCTTTCACCAGCTTCTGACGGGTCACAGCCTCCGAGTCTGCAGCGCTGGTGATCTACAAAGAGACAGCTCAGTATCTCATCTTCATCATCATCACCATCACCATCACCATCATCATCATCATCATCTTCATCATCATCATCACCATCATCATCATCGTCACCATCACTTCAGTACACAAGCAGACTAGACTTCCTCCCAGTGAGAATGAGTTTCTAAGTTGAACTGTGTTGGATTAAACTTTTATTTTTGTGTCAGTTTCCAGAAGCAGAACTTTTACTTTCAGCTGATTTGAGACAGTTTGCTGTTATTAGATATTAAACCCAGACATGGTCGGACCGAGCTGATCTGGATCTAAGTGAAGCTGATGATGTTGGTCAGACTCACGTCGATGGAGCAGCCCAGCAGCGCTCCGGCCTCCAGAGCCTTCTTGATGATGTGGAACATGTTGGAGGGGGGCCGCTGGAGGTCGTAGTTCTCGGCGATGCCTCCGGTGAAATCCTCGAAGCCCTCGGTGGTGGAGCCTCCGGACAGCGCCTCGTAGCAGCCGTTCACTCTGCAACCAAAACCACATGAGACCTTTAGACCTTAACCCAGATTGAGCAGAGCTACCTGGTGGACCCAACCGGTCCTAGTATCTCTAAAAGTAGAACAGGAGGCAGAGCCTTCAGTTCTCAGGTTCCTCTCCTGTGGAACCATCTCCCAGATTGGTTCCGGGGGGCAGAACCCTCTCTACGTTTAAGAGTAGGCTTCAACGAAGAAACGAAGAAAGGAAAAAAGGAAGGTAGGTAGGAAGGACAGATGGAAGAAAGGAAGGAAGGAAAAGAACACAGAAAGGAAAGTGGGCCGGATCGCACCCCTCAGCGGGCCAGTTCTGGCCCACGGGCCGCATGTTTGGCACCCCTGCTTTAAATGAAACCTGAAGAGTTCAGTTTAGACCACAGACTGTATAAAAGAAACAGACGTAACATCCGTGACGTCACCCATTGGTTTGTGGACTGCTGCTCGGAAGCCAATAGTTTCTAATCTAGGCAGCGCCATCTTGAACATTTCAGGTGCATGCTGGGAAAAATAAAAACACGGATTCTACTTATATGGGCATGAAGCGGAGCCATGGGCGGAGCGGGGAGGTTGCTATGGTTACGAGGGCTGGATCTGGAGGACATTGGTCAATCAACCTGTCAATCAGGACGTAGCCACGCCCCCTAATGCATACCCTGCTTTATCATCACATATAAAATCAGGGAGGCCAAAATGTCCCAAATGAACATCATACTGCATTGAAGAAGGCTTTAAACTAGCGATTGAGACCATAAACACATTTTGAAAACGTTTACTGAGGTTAGAAATCAAGTGAGAAGTTGGTGAATTCTCCATTGACTTGTATAGAGACGGTCGCCCCCTGGTGGCCTTTTGATAGAATGCAGCTCTAAGTTACTTCTCCATTGACTTGTATAGAGACGGTCGCCCCCTGGTGGCCTTTTGATAGAATGCAGCTCTAAGTTACTTCTCCATTGACTTGTATAGAGACGGTCGCCCCCTGGTGGCCTTTTGATAGAATGCAGCTCTAAGTTACTTCTCCATTGACTTGTATAGAGACGGTCGCCCCCTGGTGGCCTTTTGATAGAATGCAGCTCTAAGTTACTTCTCCATTGACTTCATTTCAGAGGACCGGAGATCCCCGCCTGGTTTAGACCTGCTCTATGTGGAAAGAGCCTTCACATGACTCTGTTGTGATTTGGAGCTTTATAAATAAAGATTGATTGATTGATGGTTGTTGTATCTACTGTGAGCAGAGTCAGTGAACATGAAACATCATAACTTCCAGTGAGCAGGAAGGTGATGTCTCTGCTTCCTGTCTCAGGTCGTTTCTCTTCTCCTTTTCTAACCGCTGAGACAGACACAGGTTATTATTTCTGTTGTTTCCTGGAATCATTTCCCTGCGGCCTCAGACTGATAAGCTACTAGCAATGATTAATAAGCTACTAACTGAACTCAAGGGTTCGTGGGCGTAGGTTTGCATAGGGACGATAGGGACATGACCATACCAACTTTTCAGGAGGCCCAAATTGTCCCAACAACTTTTAAGCAACCTTATTTGCATTATCTTTGGAGTGCAGTTATATAGGTCATTTTGATTGTCTTCCCATATTTTGCAAAGATAGACTTGACCCGACCATTATTGAGTGAATTATTAGCATTATGTTCAGAGTCACAGTCTCATTTGGCTGATGACCAAACAAACGCCCGCCCACACCCACACGCAGACACACACTGTACAGACAAATGCAGTCCGACAGACATGCCGCCTCCTCCTCCTCCGAAGAGGAGGGATATTCGGAGTTACTTTTCCCCTGCAGCAGCAACTGTAAGTAACGTCACATTAGCAAAAAGACGTCTCTCCATGCATGAATAAATATTAAAGGGAAAGTTTAATCAGACACGATCAGACGGATGAAACAAACCAACAGATGAGTCAAACTTCCTTAGAAGAGATGATGAAGGTCATGTTGAGTATGTTAGGGTTAGGGTTAGCACCATGCCTGACAGTGTAAATCAGCAGTAGAGCTAGCAGTAGCAGGTCTTACTTAGCGTAGGCTTTCTCCAGCAGAGCGCTCCAGAACTCCCGTCCCTCTGCAGAGTGGACGAACATCAGCTCTCCGTCTTTAACCGGCAGCCGGTCGTCAATCACGACGTCCACCCACTCACCATACTGCCAGAACTACAGACAGACAGGTAGACAGACAGTCAGGTAGACAGACAATCAGGGAGGTTAGAGACAGACAGACAGAAGAAACACTAATTATCAACTTGTTATCAAGCCCTTGACATCTTCAGCTATTGACCTGAATGAAACTGGTTTAAACTGGTTTAAAGTATCTCTTGTGTTACCTGGAAGTGGAAGATG
>NC_070579.1:424958-439958 GCF_027409825.1 Scomber japonicus | reverse complement strand
TATAAACAGTCATCCCCTGTGTGTACTTGTGTGTACCTGTGTGTACCTGTGTGTACCTGTGTGTACTTGTGTGAGTTTAATTATTAAAGTTTAATCAGAGTGAGAACAGCCCCTTCCTTGTTTTCCTGTTACTGCTACTTCCTGCTTCAGAAAAACCTCAGAGTGACACATCTGCACGAGGGCAACACATCTGTACCGCAGTAACACACACACACACACACACACACACCCACACACACACACACACACACACACACACACACACACAGACACACACACACACACACACACACACACACAGTAAACATGTTTACTGTAGTGTTACAGTAAACAGGGAGCTGGTCACATGATCAGACTGACAGGAGGGAACCTGAATGTATTTCTTCACCACTCGCTGAGCGCTGAGTAAATATTTTGCTGCTCTGCATCACGCCCGTGTCGCTACAGGAAACACCCCTGTTTTATGTGCAGAGTGACTCATCTAACAGCTATTACCATCTCTGATGACTCACTGAGCTCACATTCAACTGTTCTGCTGGGGTATTTCAACGATAACCCTGGAGGGGGGCGATTGGGAGGAACAACCTGATGGGGCTAGCCGGTGAACCTGAACATCTGGCCTTCGTCCACCAGACCTTCAACTCCTCCGGAGGAACTTTTCCTGCATTCTGGGGGGGGGGGGGGGGGGTTAGAGTAGATCATGTTCAGGGGTGGCTGCTCAGAGCTCACTACTCAGCCTCCCAGGAGAAGCTGCTGCTGCTGAAAGGCTCCAGCTGATTGTTGAACCTGATTCAGGAGGAGCGATGTGGATTCTGACCGTGGAACAGTGGACCAGCTCTTCACCCTGCAGGGATCCTGGAGGGGTCATGGGAGTTCACACATCCAGTCTACATGTGCTTTGTGGACTTGGAGAAGGCTTAGGACCGTGACCCCCCATTGAGGCGTTGTGGGAGTTTGGGGTACCAGGGTCTCTGCTGCGAGCCATTGGGTCCCTATACAACCGCTGTGAGAGCTGTGTTCACATCCTCTGCAGTAAGTCAGACCTGGTCTCAGTGGGTGTTGGGCTCCATCAGGGTTGTCCCTGGTCTCTGATCCTGTTTGTGATCTTCATGGACAGAGTCTCAAAGTACTGCTGGGGTGAGGAGAGAGTCCAGTTTGGGGACCTCAGAATCTCCTCTCTGCTGTTTACGGTTGATGTTGTTCTGTTGGACTCTACAGGTGAAGTCCTCCAACAGGCTCTGGGATGGTTTGTAGCTGAATGTGAAGCGGTCAGGATGTGAGTCAGCACCTCCACATCTGAGGCCATGATGCTCTGCTGGAACAAGGTGGACTGCCCGGGGGGGGGGGTTGGTGCCCCAAGCGGAGGAGTTTAAGCATCTGGGGGTCTTGTTCACAGTGAGGGACAGGTGGATGTGTGCAGCAGCAGGTGGATGTGTGCAGCAGCAGGTGGATGGGTGCAGCACTGTCCTGGTGGAGAAAGAGCTGAGCCTGAAGGTGAAGCTCTCAGTTCAGCAGTCAGTCTACGTCCCAACCCTCACCTCTGCTCACCAGCTTTGGGTAGTGACCCAAACAATGAGATGCTGGATCCAAGCAGAGAGTATCTGGGCTCAGCCTTAGAGATCGGGTCAGGAGTTCAGACATCCGGGGGAGGCTAGGAGTAGAGCCGCTGCTCCTTCACATGGAAAGGAGCCAGCTGAGGTGGTTTGGGTTTAAAGTATTTATGATTTTATGTCTTTGATGTTAATATCAGCATCAAAGTAATAAAGGAATGAACAACAGACAATAAAAGGAGGTGTAAGAGTAAAAACAGTTAATAGATCATAAATATAAAAACTAAAGGTAATGAATAATTATTAATAAGGAAACTACTCTGTAATAAAACATGACTCATAAAGTCACAGTTATAAAAACACATTGTACTGGTTAAAAATTAATTATGACCTCTGACCGTTATTGGAACAGTCTGATGGGGGGGGGGGTATCCATCCTGAACCAGCAGACCAGCAGACCAGATTCACTGACTGTCTGACAGTCTGGAGCTGAGCCATAAAAACTAAACCAAGTATCAGGATACTTTTGACCAAATAACTCGATATCCATATCACAACAATAATGGAGGGTTTACGTATCTGGGGGGGTTAGGGTAAAAGAAACACTGATGTCATATCATCATATTATAATATCCAACATCTCAGACGACATCTAGTCTCATCATGTTACATTATAATATCTATATTACCCAACTGAAACCACACAGCTGATTCTGAGCTGCTTTTATTACATAACATCTATAATAATAATAATAATATGATTAATGTAACATCTATAATAATAATGTGATTATAAAGTGATGTATAATAAAAGTAGAGGTGTATTTGTGTTAAAGTAGAGAGCAGAGTAACTTCACTGGTTGATGTTGTGATTAAAGCCGTATGAGCATCAGACTGGAAGAGAACCAAGATGGTGGAACGGTTCCTTTATAAACTCAGTGACTGAAACAGAACCGCCCCCCCCCAACCTTAACCCAGAACCCAGAACCCCCCCCCCCCCTCCTCCTTTACTATGAACTGTTTCTCTGTGAGGCCTGTTTGTGTGTTTAACCCTTTAACTCCTGGTGTCACTGCATCATCATCATCATCTTCATCACTAACCTGCAGTCAGTTGAGTTATGTTATTATAATGTAATAGTTTAATAGTTTTCATCATTTTAGTGAAAGAAAAAATAAAGTTCACTTTTTTTCCAAAGTCTAAAAACTTAGAGCAAGTTATTATAAACATGAAAGAGTTCATGTGGATTATTAAGTATTCTTCATTTCCATTTATGACTCAATATAGTAATATGTGAACCATCTATCCTAACATCTGCCCCCCCCCCACCCCCGAGCCCCACCCAGCTGATCCAGATGTGGCTCCGGCTCCGGGTCTCTTACCGTGGGTCTCTTCCAGGTGACTCCCCGGGTCTTGAAGGAGTTCCTGCCGAGCTCTTTGAAGCCCAGAGCTTCGGGTTGGGGGGGGAAGGTCGGGTCGGAGAAGAGACTTCCGGAGGACAAACACTGAGCCCGCAGAGACGCGAAGTCCTGGTTCAGGTACCGAACCGCGTTCGCGTTGGTGCCAAATCCTGCAGCCATGGCGCGCTGCTTGGCCAAGGTGGAGGCCACTCCGGACATGATGGAGGACGAGGTCTACGACAAGAACAACTAGAACAACAACAAGAACCACAAGAAGATCCACAAGTTCTACACAGACCAAAAAACTAGAGCAACTAACTTTTCCTCTGAGCAGATTTTCAGTCTTCAGACCTCCGCCCCAAAATCCAGAGGAGGAGTCACCGCTCCCTCTCTCTCTCTCTCTCTCTGTCTCTCTCTCTCTCTGTCTCTGCTGTCTGTCAGTGTCTCTCTACCTTTACTTCTCTCTCTCTCTCTGCTGTCTGTCAGTGTCTCTCTACCTTTATAACTCTCTCTCTCTCTCTCTCTCTCGCTCTCTCTCTGTCTCTGCTGTCTGTTAGTGTCTCTCTACCTTTATAACTCTCTCTCTCTGTCAGTGTCTCTCTACCTTTATAACTCTCTCTCTCTCTCTCTCTGTCAGTGTCTCTCTACCTTTACTTCTCTCTCTGTCTCTGCTGTCTGTTAGTGTCTCTCTACCTTTATAACTCTCTCTCTCTCTCTCTCTCTCTCTCTCTCTCTCCCCCCCCCCCTCTCTCTCTCTCTCTCTCCCCCCCCCCCCCTCTCTCCACACAGTAAATAAAGAACTGATATAATGGTTTAAATAAAACAGCCACACAGTGTCGCTGTTTCTCAGTTTACTTACATCTGCACAACCATCAATATTCATACACTATATGTTACAAATATAACTAAAGGAAGCATATATAAGGAGAATAATATAATAAACATATATAAGGTGAATAATATAATAAACATATATAAGGAGAATAATATAATAAACATATATAAGGTGAATAATATAATAAACATATATAAGGTGAATAATATAATAAACATATATAAGGTGAATAATATAATAAACATATATAAGGTGAATAATATAATAAACATATATAAGGTGAATAATATAATAAACATATATAAGGTGAATAATATAATAAACATATATAATATAATAATATAATAAACATATATAAGGAGAATAATATAATAAACATATATAAGGTGAATAATATAATATACATATATAAGGTGAATAATATAATAAACATATATAAGGAGAATAATATAATAAACATATATAAGGAGAATAATATAATAAACATATATAAGGAGAATAATATAATAAACATATATAAGGTGAATAATATAATAAACATATATAAGGAGAATAATATAATAAACATATATAAGGTGAATAATATAATAAACATATATAAGGAGAATAATATAATAAACATATATAAGGTGAATAATATAATAAACATATATAAGGTGAATAATATAATAAACATATATAAGGAGAATAATATAATAAACATATATAAGGAGAATAATATAATAAACATATATAAGGTGAATAATATAATAAACATATATAAGGAGAATAATATAATAAACATATATAAGGTGAATAATATAATAAACATATATAAGGTGAATAATATAATAAACATATATAAGGAGAATAATATAATAAACATATATAAGGAGAATAATATAATAAACATATATAAGGAGAATAATATAATAAACATATATAAGGTGAATAATATAATAAACATATATAAGGTGAATAATATAATAAACATATATAAGGTGAATAATATAATAAACATATATAAGGAGAATAATATAATAAACATATATAAGGTGAATAATATAATAAACATATATAATATAATAATATAATAAACATATATAAGGTGAATAATATAATAAACATATATAAGGAGAATAATATAATAAACATATATAAGGAGAATAATATAATAAACATATATAAGGTGAATAATATAATAAACATATATAAGGAGAATAATATAATAAACATATATAAGGAGAATAATATAATATAATAAACATATATAAGGTGAATAATATAATAAACATATATAAGGTGAATAATATAATAAACATATATAAGGAGAATAATATAATAAACATATATAAGGAGAATAATATAATATAATAAACATATATAAGGTGAATAATATAATAAACATATATAAGGTGAATAATATAATAAACATATATAAGGTGAATAATATAATAAACATATATAAGGTGAATAATATAATAAACATATATAAGGAGAATAATATAATAAACATATATAAGGAGAATAATATAATAAACATATATAAGGTGAATAATATAATAAACATATATAAGGTGAATAATATAATAAACATATATAAGGAGAATAATATAATAAACATATATAAGGAGAATAATATAATAAACATATATAAGGAGAATAATATAATAAACATATATAAGGAGAATAATATAATAAACATATATAAGGAGAATAATATAATAAACATATATAAGGAGAATAATATAATAAACATATATAAGGTGAATAATATAATAAACATATATAAGGTAAATAATATAATAAACATATATAAGGTGAATAATATAATAAACATATATAAGGTGAATAATATAATAAACATATATAAGGTGAATAATATAATAAACATATATAAGGTGAATAATATAATATAATAAACATATATAAGGAGAATAATATAATAAACATATATAAGGAGAATAATATAATAAACATATATAAGGTGAATAATATAATAAACATATATAAGGTAAATAATATAATAAACATATATAAGGAGAATAATATAATAAACATATATAAGGTGAATAATATAATAAACATATATAATATAATAATATAATAAACATATATAAGGAGAATAATATAATAAACATATATAAGGTAAATAATATAATAAACATATATAAGGAGAATAATATAATAAACATATATAAGGAGAATAATATAATAAACATATATAAGGAGAATAATATAATAAACATATATAAGGTGAATAATATAATAAACATATATAAGGTGAATAATATAATAAACATATATAAGGAGAATAATATAATAAACATATATAAGGTGAATAATATAATAAACATATATAATATAATAATATAATAAACATATATAAGGAGAATAATATAATAAACATATATAAGGAGAATAATATAATAAACATATATAAGGTGAATAATATAATAAACATATATAAGGTGAATAATATAATATAATAAACATATATAAGGAGAATAATATAATAAACATATATAAGGAGAATAATATAATAAACATATATAAGGAGAATAATATAATAAACATATATAAGGAGAATAATATAATAAACATATATAAGGTGAATAATATAATAAACATATATAAGGAGAATAATATAATAAACATATATAAGGTGAATAATATAATAAACATATATAAGGAGAATAATATAATAAACATATATAAGGTGAATAATATAATAAACATATATAAGGTGAATAATATAATAAACATATATAATAAACATATATAAGGTGAATAATATAATAAACATATATAAGGTGAATAATATAATAAACATATATAAGGTGAATAATATAATATAATAAACATATATAAGGTGAATAATATAATAAACATATATAAGGTGAATAATATAATAAACATATATAAGGTGAATAATATAATAAACATATATAAGGTGAATAATATAATAAACATATATAAGGAGAATAATATAATAAACATATATAAGGAGAATAATATAATATAATAAACATATATAAGGAGAATAATATAATAAACATATATAAGGTGAATAATATAATAAACATATATAAGGAGAATAATATAATAAACATATATAAGGTGAATAATATAATAAACATATATAAGGAGAATAATATAATAAACATATATAAGGAGAATAATATAATAAACATATATAAGGAGAATAATATAATAAACATATATAAGGAGAATAATATAATAAACATATATAAGGTGAATAATATAATAAACATATATAAGGTGAATAATATAATAAACATATATAAGGTGAATAATATAATAAACATATATAAGGAGAATAATATAATAAACATATATAAGGTGAATAATATAATATAATAAACATATATAAGGAGAATAATATAATAAACATATATAAGGAGAATAATATAATAAACATATATAAGGTGAATAATATAATAAACATATATAAGGAGAATAATATAATAAACATATATAAGGTGAATAATATAATAAACATATATAAGGAGAATAATATAATAAACATATATAAGGAGAATAATATAATATAATAAACATATATAAGGTGAATAATATAATAAACATATATAAGGAGAATAATATAATAAACATATATAAGGTGAATAATATAATAAACATATATAAGGTGAATAATATAATAAACATATATAAGGAGAATAATATAATAAACATATATAAGGAGAATAATATAATAAACATATATAAGGAGAATAATATAATAAACATATATAAGGAGAATAATATAATAAACATATATAAGGTGAATAATATAATATAATAAACATATATAAGGTGAATAATATAATAAACATATATAAGGAGAATAATATAATAAACATATATAAGGAGAATAATATAATAAACATATATAAGGTGAATAATATAATATAATAAACATATATAAGGTGAATAATATAATAAACATATATAAGGTGAATAATATAATAAACATATATAAGGAGAATAATATAATAAACATATATAAGGAGAATAATATAATATAATAAACATATATAAGGAGAATAATATAATAAACATATATAAGGAGAATAATATAATAAACATATATAAGGAGAATAATATAATAAACATATATAAGGTGAATAATATAATAAACATATATAAGGTGAATAATATAATAAACATATATAAGGAGAATAATATAATAAACATATATAAGGAGAATAATATAATATAATAAACATATATAAGGAGAATAATATAATAAACATATATAAGGAGAATAATATAATAAACATATATAAGGAGAATAATATAATAAACATATATAAGGTGAATAATATAATAAACATGTATAATATAATAATATAATAAACATATATAATATAATAATATAATAAACATATATAAGGAGAATAATATAATAAACATATATAAGGAGAATAATATAATAAACATATATAAGGTGAATAATATAATAAACATGTATAATATAATAATATAATAAACATATATAATATAATAATATAATAAACATATATAAGGTGAATAATATAATAAACATATATAATATAATAATATAATAAACATATATAAGGAGAATAATATAATAAACATATATAAGGTGAATAATATAATAAACATATATAAGGAGAATAATATAATAAACATATATAAGGTGAATAATATAATAAACATATATAAGGAGAATAATATAATAAACATATATAATATAATAATATAATAAACATATATAAGGTGAATAATATAATAAACATATATAAGGAGAATAATATAATAAACATATATAAGGTGAATAATATAATAAACATATATAAGGAGAATAATATAATAAACATATATAAGGAGAATAATATAATAAACATATATAATATAATAATATAATAAACATATATAAGGAGAATAATATAATAAACATATATAAGGAGAATAATATAATAAACATATATAAGGAGAATAATATAATAAACATATATAATATAATAATATAATAAACATATATAAGGAGAATAATATAATAAACATATATAAGGAGAATAATATAATAAACATATATAAGGTGAATAATATAATAAACATATATAAGGAGAATAATATAATAAACATATATAATATAATAATATAATAAACATATATAAGGTGAATAATATAATAAACATATATAAGGAGAATAATATAATAAACATATATAAGGTGAATAATATAATAAACATATATAATATAATAATATAATAAACATATATAAGGTGAATAATATAATAAACATATATAAGGAGAATAATATAATAAACATATATAAGGAGAATAATATAATAAACATATATAAGGAGAATAATATAATAAACATATATAAGGAGAATAATATAATAAACATATATAAGGTGAATAATATAATAAACATATATAAGGAGAATAATATAATAAACATATATAATATAATAATATAATAAACATATATAAGGAGAATAATATAATAAACATATATAAGGTGAATAATATAATAAACATATATAATATAATAATATAATAAACATATATAAGGAGAATAATATAATAAACATATATAAGGTGAATAATATAATAAACATATATAAGGTGAATAATATAATAAACATATATAAGGAGAATAATATAATAAACATATATAATATAATAATATAATAAACATATATAAGGAGAATAATATAATAAACATATATAAGGTGAATAATATAATAAACATATATAAGGAGAATAATATAATAAACATATATAAGGAGAATAATATAATAAACATATATAAGGTGAATAATATAATAAACATATATAAGGAGAATAATATAATAAACATATATAAGGTGAATAATATAATAAACATATATAAGGAGAATAATATAATAAACATATATAAGGAGAATAATATAATATAATAAACATATATAAGGTGAATAATATAATAAACATATATAAGGTGAATAATATAATAAACATATATAAGGAGAATAATATAATAAACATATATAAGGAGAATAATATAATAAACATATATAAGGTGAATAATATAATAAACATATATAAGGAGAATAATATAATAAACATATATAAGGAGAATAGTATAATAAACATATATAAGGTGAATAATATAATAAACATATATAAGGAGAATAATATAATAAACATATATAAGGTGAATAATATAATAAACATATATAAGGAGAATAATATAATAAACATATATAAGGAGAATAGTATAATAAACATATATAAGGTGAATAATATAATAAACATATATAAGGAGAATAATATAATAAACATATATAAGGTGAATAATATAATATAATAAACATATATAAGGTGAATAATATAATAAACATATATAAGGAGAATAATATAATAAACATATATAAGGAGAATAATATAATAAACATATATAAGGTGAATAATATAATAAACATATATAAGGAGAATAATATAATAAACATATATAAGGTGAATAATATAATAAACATATATAAGGAGAATAATATAATAAACATATATAATATAATAATATAATAAACATATATAAGGTGAATAATATAATAAACATATATAAGGTGAATAATATAATAAACATATATAAGGAGAATAATATAATAAACATATATAAGGTGAATAATATAATAAACATATATAAGGAGAATAATATAATAAACATATATAAGGAGAATAATATAATAAACATATATAAGGTGAATAATATAATAAACATATATAAGGTGAATAATATAATAAACATATATAAGGTGAATAATATAATAAACATATATAAGGTGAATAATATAATAAACATATATAAGGTGAATAATATAATAAACATATATAAGGAGAATAATATAATAAACATATATAAGGTGAATAATATAATATAATAAACATATATAAGGAGAATTATATAATAAACATATATAAGGTGAATAATATAATATAATAAACATATATAAGGAGAATAATATAATAAACATATATAAGGTGAATAATATAATAAACATATATAAGGTGAATAATATAATAAACATATATAAGGTGAATAATATAATAAACATATATAAGGTGAATAATATAATAAACATATATAAGGTGAATAATATAATAAACATATATAAGGTGAATAATATAATAAACATATATAAGGTGAATAATATAATAAACATATATAAGGTGAATAATATAATAAACATATATAAGGAGAATAATATAATAAACATATATAATATAATAATATAATAAACATATATAAGGAGAATAATATAATAAACATATATAAGGAGAATAATATAATAAACATATATAAGGAGAATAATATAATAAACATATATAAGGAGAATAATATAATAAACATATATAAGGTGAATAATATAATAAACATATATAAGGAGAATAATATAATAAACATATATAATATAATAATATAATAAACATATATAAGGTGAATAATATAATAAACATATATAAGGAGAATAATATAATAAACATATATAAGGAGAATAATATAATATACATATATAAGGAGAATAATATAATAAACATATATAATATAATAATATAATAAACATATATAAGGTGAATAATATAATAAACATATATAAGGTGAATATTATAATAAACATATATAAGGAGAATAATATAATATACATATATAAGGAGAATAATATAATAAACATATATAATATAATAATATAATAAACATATATAAGGTGAATAATATAATAAACATATATAAGGTAAATAATATAATAAACATATATAAGGTGAATAATATAATAAACATATATAAGGAGAATAATATAATAAACATATATAAGGAGAATAATATAATAAACATATATAAGGAGAATAATATAATAAACATATATAATATAATAATATAATAAACATATATAAGGAGAATAATATAATAAACATATATAAGGAGAATAATATAATAAACATATATAAGGTGAATAATATAATAAACATATATAAGGAGAATAATATAATAAACATATATAAGGAGAATAATATAATAAACATATATAAGGAGAATAATATAATAAACATATATAAGGTAAATAATATAATAAACATATATAAGGTGAATAATATAATAAACATATATAAGGAGAATAATATAATAAACATATATAAGGTGAATAATATAATAAACATATATAAGGAGAATAATATAATAAACATATATAAGGTGAATAATATAATAAACATATATAAGGTGAATAATATAATAAACATATATAAGGAGAATAATATAATAAACATATATAAGGAGAATAATATAATAAACATATATAAGGTAAATAATATAATATAATAAACATATATAATATAATAATATAATAAACATATATAAGGTGAATAATATAATAAACATATATAAGGTGAATAATATAATAAACATATATAAGGAGAATAATATAATAAACATATATAAGGTGAATAATATAATAAACATATATAAGGAGAATAATATAATAAACATATATAAGGTGAATAATATAATAAACATATATAAGGTGAATAATATAATAAACATATATAAGGTGAATAATATAATATAATAAACATATATAAGGAGAATAATATAATAAACATATATAAGGAGAATAATATAATAAACATATATAAGGAGAATAATATAATAAACATATATAAGGAGAATAATATAATAAACATATATAAGGAGAATAATATAATAAACATATATAAGGTGGATAGTATAATAAAGGAAGCAGAGTTAAGGTGGATAGTATAATAAAGGAAGCAGAGTTAAGGTGGATAGTATAATAAAGGAAGCAGAGTTAAGGTGGATAGTATAATAAAGGAAGCAGAGTTAAGGTGGATAGTATAATAAACATATATAAGGTGGATAGTATAATAAAGGAAGCAGAGTTAAGGTGGATAGTATAATAAAGGAAGCAGAGTTAAGGTGGATAGTATAATAAAGGAAGCAGAGTTAAGGTGAATAGTATAATAAAGGAAGCAGAGTTAAGGTGGATAGTATAATAAAGGAAGCAGAGTTAAGGTGGATAGTATAATAAAGGAAGCAGAGTTAAGGTGGATAGTATAATAAAGGAAGCAGAGTTAAGGTGGATAGTATAATAAAGGAAGCAGAGTTAAGGTGAATAATATAATAAAGGAAGCAGAGTTAAGGTGGATAGTATAATAAAGGAAGCAGAGTTAAGGTGGATAGTATAATAAAGGAAGCAGAGTTAAGGTGAATAGTATAATAAAGGAAGCAGAGTTAAGGTGGATAGTATAATAAAGGAAGCAGAGTTAAGGTGGATAGTATAATAAAGGAAGCAGAGTTAAGGTGGATAGTATAATAAAGGAAGCAGAGTTAAGGTGGATAGTATAATAAAGGAAGCAGAGTTAAGGTGGATAGTATAATAAAGGAAGCAGAGTTAAGGTGGATAGTATAATAAAGGAAGCAGAGTTAAGGTGGATAGTATAATAAAGGAAGCAGAGTTAAGGTGGATAGTATAATAAAGGAAGCAGAGTTAAGGTGGATAGTATAATAAAGGAAGCAGAGTTAAGGTGGACAGTATAATAAAGGAAGCAGAGTTAAGGTGGATAGTATAATAAAGGAAGCAGAGTTAAGGTGGATAGTATAATAAAGGAAGCAGAGTTAAGGTGGATAGTATAATAAAGGAAGCAGAGTTAAGGTGGATAGTATAATAAAGGAAGCAGAGTTAAGGTGGATAGTATAATAAAGGAAGCAGAGTTAAGGTGGATAGTATAATAAAGGAAGCAGAGTTAAGGTGGATAGTATAATAAAGGAAGCAGAGTTAAGGTGGATAGTATAATAAAGGAAGCAGAGTTAAGGTGGACAGTATAATAAAGGAAGCAGAGTTAAGGTGAATAGTATAATAAAGGAAGCAGAGTTAAGGTGGATAGTATAATAAAGGAAGCAGAGTTAAGGTGGATAGTCTTGGTCTGACTGAGGAACAGTGTGTCTAGCTCGTGTTTGCGTGGAGGTTTTATTAAATCCATGTGATTAAAGGGACTTGAACCAGTTTAATGTTCCAGTCTGTAACAGGATGTGATAAAGCATCAACACCTCATACTGTTTATCAGCCTGTTGACTCTCTGATTCATACACAGCTCACTGATATCATACTGCTGCCTCACCTGAGCTGAACCTCCGCCCATATACACCTGACCAGTTACACACCACACACACACACACACACACACACACACACACACACTCCTATATCCACACACACCTTCAGACTCTCTTCAAACTCTCTTCAGACTCTTCAGACTCTCTTCAGACTCTCCTCTGTCTCTTCAGACTCTCCTCAGACTCTCTTCAGACTCTCTTCAGACTCTCCTCTGTCTCTTCAGACTCTCCTCAGACTCTCTTCAGACTCTCTTCAGACTCTCCTCAGACTCTCTTCAGACTCTCTTCAGACTCTCCTCTGTCTCTTCAGACTCTCCTCAGACTCTTCAGACTCTCTTCAGACTCTCTTCAGACTCTTCAGACTCTCTTCAGACTCTTCAGACTCTCTTCAGACTCTTCAGACTCTCTTCAGACTCTCTTCGGACTCTTCAGACTCTCTTCAGACTCTCCTCAGACTCTTCAGACTCTCTTCAGACTCTCCTCAGACTCTTCAGACTCTCTTCAGACTCTCTTCAGACTCTTCAGACTCTCTTCAGACTCTTCAGACTCTTCAGACTCTCTTCAGACTCTTCAGACTCTCTTCGGACTCTCTTCGGACTCTCTTCAGACTCTCTTCAGACTCTTCAGACTCTCTTCAGACTCTTCAGACTCCTCAGACTCTCTTCAGACTCTCTTCAGACTCTTCAGACTCTCTTCAGACTCTCTTCGGACTCTCTTCGGACTCTCTTCAGACTCTCTTCCGACTCTTCAGACTCTCTTCAGACGCTTCAGACTCTCCTCAGACTCCTCAGACTCTTCAGACTCTTCAGACTCAGGATGGCTAGCGTGGCAGCAGCTTTAGCTCGGAGGAAGGCTCATGAGGACGACGGCGCCGGTAGCCGGTCCAACGCTGTCCCTTTCAACCAGCAGGACTTTGAGAGTCTGCGTAGAGAGTGTCTGCAGAATGGCTCGATGTTCTGCGACCCGACCTTCCCCCCAACCTGGGACTCTCTGGGTTACAACCAGCTGGGACGCTACTCCTCCAAAACCATCGGCGTGGAGTGGAAACGGCCTGGGGTGAGCATCAGCTTTAA
>NC_070579.1:397458-419958 GCF_027409825.1 Scomber japonicus | reverse complement strand
GCCCCCCCCCCCCGATCTGAACCCGAGCGGTGTTCTGTTATTGGACTTCTGTGCTCATCACGGATTGTCCATAACGAACACCATGTTCAAGCATAAGGGGGGGGGGGGGGGTCCATATGTGCACTTGGCACCAGGACACCCTAGGCCGCAGTTCGATGATTGACTTTGTAGTCGTGTGGTCGGACTTGCGGCCGCATGTCTTGGACACTCGGGTGGACACCAGCGGTGAGGGATGCCGTCAAGCTGAAGGAGGAGTCCTATAGGACCTTTTTGGCCTGTGGGACTTGCGGTGGTCGCTGAGGAGTTCGGTGATGCCATGGAGAACGACTTCCGGGCGACTTCAAAGAGATTCTGGACCATCCGGCGTCTCAGGAGGGGAAGCAGTGCATCGTCAACACTGTGTACGGTGGGGACGGTGTGCTGCTGACCTCGACTCGGGACGTTGTGGATCGGTGGAAGGAATACTTTGAAGATTGGCGGTTTGATTCCCGGCTCCTCCAGTCCACATGTCGATGTGTCCTTGGGCACTAAACCCCAAATTGCTCCCGTTGCTGCGCCAACAGTGTATGAATGGTTAAATTCCTCCTGATGAGCAGGTTGGCACCCTGCGTGGTAGCTCCTGCCATCAGTGTATGAATGTGTGTGAAAGGGTGAATGAGTCATGTCATGTAAAGCGCTTTGAGTGGTCGCAAAGACTAGAAAGGCGCTCTATAAGTACAGTCCATTTACCATTTACACACACACACACACACACACACACACACACACACGCTCTGATCATGTGACCTTCTCTTCATCAGGTGACTGCTGGTTATTGGCTGCCATCTCCTCTCTGACCCTTGACCCTCAGATCCTGAGTCGAGTCGTTCCTTCAGGTCAAAGCTTCACCTCTCAGTACGCTGGCATCTTCCACTTCCAGGTCATCCCACACACACACACACACACACACACACACACGCGCACACACACACACACACACACACACACACACACACACACACACACACACACACACACACACACTGATCTCAGTACGCTGGCATCTTCCACTTCCAGGTCATCACACACACACACACACACACACACACACACACACACACACACACACACACACACACACACACACACACACATACTCATCATTATAACACACACTGATCTCAGTACGCTGGCATCTTCCACTTCCAGGTCATCCCACACTCAGCAATGACAATAATGATAATAATTAAAGCTGCAAGCAGCGGTGAACAGGCCCTCGCCCCCCCCCCCCATGCTTGTTGGTTTACAGATACAATAGGGCTTCGTGCTGGTCAGCGCTCGGGCCCTAATAATAATAATAATAATAATAATAATAATAATAATAATAATAATAAGCCCGTGATGTGTTGCAGCTGTGGCAGTACGGGGAGTGGGTCGACGTGGTCGTTGACGACCGTCTGCCGACCAGAGACGGGAAGCTGCTGTTTGTTCATTCAGAGGAGGGTCGAGAGTTCTGGAGCGCTCTGCTGGAGAAAGCCTACGCCAAGTAACTGTTCACACTCATCATCTACTACATCTACTACAGAACATCATCATCATCATCATCATCATCACCATGATAATAAGCAGACTGAGCTTCACTGCTGAGTCCTTAGAGGAAGCCAGCAGTCAGGTTTTCCTCTCTGTGATCATTCCTCCTGTTCATCCTGAATATTAACAGTATTCAGTCATTTAAAGTCTCTGATCAGCTTCTATTGAGCTTCAGCAGTGTGAGTTACTATGGTAACCATAGTAACTATAGCAGTGTGAGTTACCATAGTTACTATAGTTATTATAGTAACCATAGTAACTATAGCAGTGTGAGTTAGTCATATCAGTGATATCTGACACATTTACAGTCTGTTTAGCATCAGATTCCCTCTTAGTGTTTCCTTCCTTCCCTCCTTCCTTCCTTCCCTCCCTCCTCTTAGTGTTTCCTGTTTTCTTTGATACTAAAAACACTGTAACGCTGAAACATAGAAGATGAAGATTTGACTCATTCAGACGCTGAAGCTTCATATTAGCTTCACATCAACTTTATAATCCATGTTTCCACAGAAGGAGACACTTCATGTTGGGATTAAACTTTGATAGAGTAAGAGGAACATTTGTCTTTTAGTTGGAGTTAAACCTGAAGTGTTTCTTGTTGAGCAGCGAGTGAATCAACTGACATGAGCAGAGCTGTTAGAGTTAGTGTTAGAGGGTTAGAGGGTTGGAGGGTTGGAGTCAGAGCTGTTGGAGGCGTGGAGGGTTGCAGGAGTGGAGGCATGGAGGGTTGGAGGAGTGGAGGGGTGGAGGGGTGGAGGTGTTTACAGGGTAAACAGTGGAAACATGGACCAGCCTGGAAAGCAAACACAGCGTCTGACTCAGCTCTTTATACACAGTCACACCTGCTGCTCTGATTTATTCACTTCCTGTTCCTTCTCGTCACCAGACGGTCGTTACCCTTCTTCACTTCCTGTTCCCTAACCCTAACCCTCGTCACCAGACGGTCGTTACCCTAACCTAACCCTTCAGATCTATCAGCTCCATCATCTTCACTTCCTGTTCCTTCTCGTCACCAGACGGTCGTTACCCTAACCCTTCAGATCAAACAGGTCGATTATCTTCACTTTCATTTCTCACACTAACAAACACTTTAACTGACGGTAGAGGAGCAGGTTTGGTCTGCAGGATGAGACACGAAACTGGGTCAGATACACAAGGGCGGGGTGGGGTGGGGGGGGTGGGGGGGGGGGGGAGAGGTCACACACAGGAAGTAAAGAGTAAGACTAAAGTGATTACAAAATAAAACAGGAAGTGAAGAGTGAGCAGCTGCTGGGAGTCAAAACTTTTCACTAAAGAATAAATATTATCTGACTCAGCTCATCTTTAGTTCTTCTACAACAAACAGAGTCACGCCCCCCCCCCCCCCACCAACCCCCCCCCCCCCGCTCAGTAATGAAGACACATAACTACACAGTGAGTTTATATCATCGTCTGTACAAACATCAGCTCAGTGTTTCTGTTCTTATTAAACACTCTGAAGACTCTTCTGTTGGTGTGATCACATGTTTCACCACTAGAGGGCGACAGAGGTCCGACTGTAACCTGCAGCAACCCAACCCTTCAGAGGTTCCACTTCTCTGTGTGATATTTAACCCTCCTGGTCCCTCAGGTCAAGGAAGGACAGGAGGGAGGAAGGAAGGAAGGAAGGAAGGAAGGAAGGAAGGAAGGAAGGAAGGAAGGAAGGAAGGAAGCAATGGGGAAGGAAGGAGTAAGCAGGGATGGAGGAAAAGAGGAAGGGAGGAAGGAGAGAAGGAAGGAAGGAATGAATAGGGAAGGAAGGAGGGAGGGATGTAGGAAAAGAGGAAGGAAAGAGAGAAGGAAAGGAGGAAGGAAGGAAGAAAGGAAGGAAGGAAGGAAGGAGTAAGCAGGGATGGAGGAAAAGAGGAAGGGAGGAAGGAGAGAAGGAAGGAAGAAAGGAAGGAATGAATAGGGAAGGAAGGAGGGAGGGATGTAGGAAAAGAGGAAGGAAAGAGAGAAGGAAAGGATGGAAGGAAAGGAGGAAGGAAGGAGGAGGGAGCAAAGAAAGAGGGAAGAAAGAAGGAACAGTCAAAAAAGATGGGGTCAATTTGACCCGGGAGGACGACAGGAGGGTTAAAATGACGCTGCAGGTTCCTGAGCTGTGATTCCTCTAAGTCTTTACATTTAGGTTCCTTCTAATGTTTTAACGGCTTCTTAACGTTTGACTCTTCTTCATATCGAGGCCTTTCAGCTGATTACACACACACTGGTTGTTATATTGGAGGTGCGTAGCTCTGTATGGCTGTTCAGAGGCAGTGGCATGATTACATTTACACATTGGTTGGCTCAGAATCAAAGGTTGAGGTATTTGAGACTTTTAGGCCCTACCCAGATAGCAAAACTCTTTTGGCCCATATCCGGCCCACACCTGACATGTTCATCCGGCCCACATACAGCATGGAATGATGGCACTTGGGCGGTCCGCTCATGTTTGCCAAAAGTGGGCCATAACCAAGCCATCACAATGCTAGAGGAAGGAAAGAAGGAAGGAAAGGAAGGAAGGAAGGAAGAAAGGAAGGAAGGAAGGAAGGAAGGAAAGGAGGGAAGAAGGAAGGAAAGGAGGAAGGAAGGGAAGCAAGGGAGGAAGAAGGAAGGAAAGGAAGGAGGGAGGAAGGAAGGTAGGAAGGAAAGGAGGGAAGAAGGAAGGAAAGGAGGGAAGAAGGAAGGAAAGGAGGGAAGAAGGAAGGAAAGGAAGGGAAACCCCCACTTGGGCAGTCCGCTCATGTTTGCCTAAAGTGGGCCATAACCAAGCCATCACAATGCCAGATGTCAACCAAAAACACACCAAATAAACCAGTTCGGCCAAGACTGGCCCAAATATGTTTCAACAAAGGTGGGCCAAGTATGTTTCCTTATATGTGGGCCTCTTTAGGCTCACATCCGGATTAGTCATTGCCATACTTGCCATATTTCGGCCAAAGATGGGCCATATTCGTTTTGTGATATTTGGCCCAGATGTAGCATTTACTACATGGGCCAGTTTAGGTTCACGTCTGTTTTGTCCGGGCCAGAAGAATGCCTACAGTGCCGGATCATTGCCTCAAGTGGCCCACATTCGCATGCTATCTGGGTAGTAAGCACCAAAAACACCACTTGACTAGTCAGACATTCACATCCTGCTTAGTAAATACACAATCTGAGTATGTATCACCGGCCTTTTGTTAAACTGACTCCAACTCTCCATCCTGAGATAAACCTTCCTCATGAAATGTGTAGTTTTAGTGTAGCAGCAGATATTTAACATGTTTAATGATCCTCACGTGTTCAGCACAGTGTTCATACAGACTGAGTGGGACTAAAGGAAGCTCTCCTCTCTGCAGAGTGAACAGCTCATACGAAGCTCTGACCGGAGGTTCCAGCATCGAGGGGTTTGAGGATTTCACCGGAGGGATCTCAGAGAGCTACGAGCTGAGAGCTGCTCCTCCCTTCCTGTTCCACATCATGAGGAAAGCTCTGAAGCTCGGCTCGCTGCTCGGCTGCTCCATCGACGTAAACAGCTGTTCACCACACAAACACAACTTCTTCTGCTGCTGGAAACAGAAAGAAATGAACCTCGACTCAACGTCTGCTTCTGCTGTTCTTCGGCTTTCAGCTGCTTCACACTGTCTTCATCACGTTTCCACTCATTCACTTTTACTAATTAAACTTTTCTGATTTTCTTCCAGATTTCGAGCTCGAGGGAGACGGAGAACATCACCAGCCAGAAGCTGGTCAAAGGTCACGCCTACTCCATCACTGCAGCCCGGCAGGTGAGGCATTCTGGGTAATAATCCCATAGCAGGTGAGGCATTCTGGGTAATAATCCCCCACACAGCTGCCGAGAGGTCAGAGGTCACGGTGATGTTTCGTCCTGCAGGTGCAGCACTTTGGTTCTCCGGTGGAGCTTCTGAGGATCAGGAACCCTTGGGGTCAGGTGGAGTGGACCGGAGCCTGGAGCGACGGGTGAGCTCTGGTCATCACACCTGTCAATCAATCAATCAACCAATCAATCAACCAGTGAGACCAGTGAGACCAGTCTAACCAGTGGTTGTGTCCAGGTCTAGAGAGTGGGACGGTGTGGATCCGGAGGAGAAGCAGCAGCTGGATCACCGCGCTGAGGACGGAGAGTTCTGGTGAGAGACCCGTAACAGCGTAACTCTTCTTCTTCTGTTGTCTCTCTGCAGGATGTCCTAACGCTGTTAACTCTTCTTCTGTTGTCTCTCTGCAGGATGTCCTAACGCTGTTAACTCTTCTTCTGTTGTCTCTCTGCAGGATGTCCTAACGCTGTTAACTCTTCTTCTTCTGTTGTCTCTCGGCAGGATGTCCTAACGCTGTTAACTCTTCTTCTGTTGTCTTTCTGCAGGATGTCCTAACGCTGTTAATTCTTCTTCTGTTGTCTTTCTGCAGGATGTCCTAACGCTGTTAATTCTTCTTCTGTTGTCTCTGCAGGATGTCCTAACGCTGTCAACTCTTCTTCTTCTGTTGTCTCTGCAGGATGTCCTAACGCTGTTAACTCTTCTTCTTCTGTTGTCTCTCGGCAGGATGTCCTAACGCTGTTAACTCTTCTTCTTCTGTTGTCTCTCTGCAGGATGTCCTAACGCTGTTAACTCTTCTTCTGTTGTCTCTCTGCAGGATGTCCTAACGCTGTTAACTCTTCTTCTTCTGTTGTCTCTGCAGGATGTCCTAACGCTGTTAACTCTTCTTCTGTTGTCTCTGCAGGATGTCCTAACGCTGTTAACTCTTCTTCTTCTGTTGTCTCTCGGCAGGATGTCCTAACGCTGTTAACTCTTCTTCTGTTGTCTTTCTGCAGGATGTCCTAACGCTGTTAACTCTTCTTCTTCTGTTGTCTCTGCAGGATGTCCTAACGCTGTTAACTCTTCTTCTTCTGTGGTCTCTCTGCAGGATGTCCTAACGCTGTTAACTCTTCTTCTTCTGTTGTCTCTGCAGGATGTCCTAACGCTGTTAACTCTTCTTCTTCTGTTGTCTTTCTGCAGGATGTCCTAACGCTGTTAACTCTTCTTCTGTTGTCTCTCTGCAGGATGTCCTAACGCTGTTAACTCTTCTTCTGTTGTCTCTCTGCAGGATGTCCTAACGCTGTTAATTCTTCTTCTTCTTCTTCTGTTGTCTCTGCAGGATGTCCTAACGCTGTTAATTCTTCTTCTTCTTCTTCTTCTGTTGTCTCTTGTAGGATGTCCTACTCCGACTTCCTGCGGCAGTTTTCCCGCCTCGACATCTGCAACCTGACGCCCGACAAGCTGAGCAGCGACGAGGTCGGCCGCTGGAGCTGCAGCGAGTTCGAAGGCTTGTGGAGGGTCGGCGCCACCGCTGGCGGCTGCAGGAACTACGCAGGTACAAAACTTTATTTATTCATATATCATTTACTTATGGATCTGATATTTAATCCTCTCCTCCTCCACTCCTCTCCTCTCCTCTCCTCTCCTCTCCTCTCCTCTCCTCTCCTCCTCCTCTCCTCTCCTCTCCTCTCCTCTCCTCTCCTCCTCCTCTCCTCTCCTCTCCTCTCCTCTCCTCTCCTCTCCTCTCCTCTCCTCCTCCTCTCCTCTCCTCCTCCTCTCTTCTCCTCTCCTCTCCTCTCCTCTCCTCTCCTCCTCCTCCTCTCCTCTCCTCCTCTCCTCGTGCAGCCACGTTCTGCTCAAACCCTCAGTTCTTTATCCGTCTCGACGACGTTGACGACGATCCTCACGACGGAGAGGACGGCTGCACCGTTCTGATTGGTCTGATGCAGAAAGACGCTCGCAGGGAGAGACGTTTCGGACGAGACCTAAACACCATCGGGTTTGCTATCTACGAGGTACACACACACACACACACACACACACACACACACACACACACACACAATCAATCAGGAGGGGAGTTCTGGTCCTCTGAAATGAGGCCAACCAGGAAGTAACTTAGAGCTGCATTCTATCAAAAGGCCACCAGGGGGCGACCATCTCTATACAAGTCAATGGAGAAGTAACTTAGAGCTGCATTCTATCAAAAGGCCACCAGGGGGCGACCGTCTCTATACAAGTCAATGGAGAAGTAACTTAGAGCTGCATTCTATCAAAAGGCCACCAGGGGGCGACCGTCTCTATACAAGTCAATGGAGAATTCACCAACTTCTCACTTGATTTCTAACCTCAGTAAACGTTTTCAAAATGTGTTTATGGTCTCAATCGCTAGTTTAAAGCCTTCTTCAATGCAGTATGATGTTCATTTGGGACATTTTGGCCTCCCTGATTTTATATGTGACGATAAAGCAGGGTATGCATTAGATCAGTGTCTGATCAGACTCTGTTTCTTCTTCTTCAGGTTCCAGATGAGGTGAGTTCAGAGGACAGGAAGTCCAACATGATGACATCACTGACTTATAAAACATGTGAAGAAGAAAAGAAACACAAACGTTCGTTATGTGAAAAAAAATTAACTTTTACACTCAGACTCTTCTTCTATGGTAGTATAACATTCAGACTCTTCTTCTGTGGTCAGTATAACGCTCAGACTCTTCTTCTATGGTAGTATAACATTCAGACTCTTCTTCTATGGTCAGTATAACATTCAGACTCTTCTTCTATGGTCAGTATAACGCTCAGACTCTTCTTCTGTGGTAGTATAACGCTCAGACTCTTCTTCTATGGTAGTATAACGCTCAGACTCTTCTTCTGTGGTAGTATAACATTCAGACTCTTCTTCTATGGTCAGTATAACATTCAGACTCTTCTTCTATGGTCAGTATAACGCTCAGACTCTTCTTCTATGGTAGTATAACGCTCAGACTCTTCTTCTGTGGTAGTATAACATTCAGACTCTTCTTCTATGGTCAGTATAACGCTCAGACTCTTCTTCTGTGGTAGTATAACACTTAGACTCTTCTTCTGTGGTAGTATAACGCTCAGACTCTTCTTCTGTGGTAGTATAACACTTAGACTCTTCTTCTGTGGTAGTATAACACTCAGACTCTTCTTCTGTGGTCAGTATAACACTTAGACTCTTCTTCTGTGGTAGTATAACGCTCAGACTCTTCTTCTGTGGTAGTATAACGCTCAGACTCTTCTTCTATGGTCAGTATAACGCTCAGACTCTTCTTCTGTGGTAGTATAACGCTCAGACTCTTCTTCTGTGGTAGTATAACACTCAGACTCTTCTTCTGTGGTCAGTATAACACTCAGACTCTTCTTCTGTGGTAGTATAACGCTCAGACTCTTCTTCTGTGGTAGTATAACACTCAGACTCTTCTTCTGTGGTAGTATAACACTCAGACTCTTCTTCTGTGGTAGTATAACACTCAGACTCTTCTTCTGTGGTCAGTATAACGCTCAGACTCTTCTTCTGTGGTAGTATAACACTCAGACTCTTCTTCTGTGTTAGTATAACGCTCAGACTCTTCTTCTGTGGTAGTATAAGGGCCGCAGTAACGTGCACCTGGGGCCGGACGTCCTGCTGAGGAGCAACGCTGTCGCTCGCAGTCAGAGTTTCATTAATCTGAGAGAAGTTTGCCAACGCTTCAAACTTCCTGCCGGAGAGTTCGTCATCGTTCCTTCAACCTTCGAACCGCATCGCAAAGGAAGCTTCATCCTCCGAGTGTTCACCGAGAAAGAAGCTACCGCCAGGTAGACTGGGAGGACTGGTTATACTGGTGTCAGACTGGTGTCAGACTGGTTAGACCGGTATCAGACTGGTATCAGACCGGTATCAGACTGGTTAGACCGGTATCAGACTGGTATCAGACTGGTATCAGACTGGTATCAGACTGGTATCAGACTGGTATCAGACTGGTATCAGACTGGTATCAGACTGGTGTCAGACTGGTATCAGACTGGTATCAGACTGGTATCAGACTGGTTAGACCGGTATCAGACTGGTTAGACCGGTATCAGACTGGTTAGACCGGTATCAGACTGGTATCAGACTGGTATCAGACTGGTGTCAGACTGGTATCAGACTGGTATCAGACTGGTCAGACTGGTCAGACTGGTATCAGACTGGTGTCAGACTGGTTATACTGGTGATGAAGATGAAAGTCTAAACTAACGTCTCTCTGCTTGTTTCAGTCCGATGGAGGAAGACGTGAACGCCGACATCCACGAGGTTCAAATCAAATATCTTCATATTCATGTCTGGTTAAAATAAGACTGATAGTAACCGTTAGTAACCGATAGTAACCGATAGTAACCGATAGTAACCGTTAGTAACCGTTGGTAACCGATAGTAACCGATAGTAACCGTTAGTAACCGATAGTAATAACTGTTTCTGTTTCCTCTCAGCCTGAAGTCGGACACAACGACGTCGATCCTCACTTCAAACGTCTCTTTGTTCACATCGCTGGAAACGTAACTGCTGATTGGACGGATCTGTTCTCTTTCCTCTGTCCTTCTTTCCTACCTTCCTTTCTTCCTTCCTTCCTTCCTTCCTCTCCTTCCTCCCTCCTTTCCTTCCTTCTTCCTTCTTTCCTTTCCTCCCTTCCTCTCCTTCCTCCCTCCTTTCCTCCCTTCCTCTCCTTCCTCCCTCCTTTCCTTCCTTCTTCCTTCTTTCCTTTCCTCCCTTCCTTTCCTTCCTCCCTCCTTTCCTTCCTTCTTTCCTTTCCTCCCTTCCTCTGCTGATTGGTTTCTTTCTGTTTTTTCAGGACTCTGAGATTTCGGCTCCGGAGCTCCAACAGATCTTGGACAGAGTGATCTCTCAGAGTAAGAACAGCTGATCCGTCTGTTTCCATGGTGATCTGAAGCTCTGTGTTAAACTCTGAATCTGTTTCCATGGTGATCTGAAGCTCTGTGTTAAACTCTGAATCTGTTTCCATGGTGATCTGAAGCTCTGTGTTAAACTCTGAATCTGTTTCCATGGTGATCTGAAGCTCTGTGTTAAACTCTGAATCTGTTTCCATGGTGATCTGAAGCTCTGTGTTAAACTCTGAATCTGTTTCCATGGTGATCTGGAGCTGCTGCCGTTATATGAATCCGTTTCCATGGTGATCTGAAGCTGCTGCCGTTATATGAATGTGTTTCCATGGTGATCTGAAGCTGCTGTCGTTGAATGAATCTGTTTCCATGGTGATCTGAAGCTGCTGTCGGTGAATGAATCTGTTTCCATGGTGATCTGAAGCTGCTGTCGGTGAATGAATCTGTTTCCATGGTGATCTGAAGCTGCTGCCGTTAAATGAATCCGTTTCCATGGTGATCTGAAACTGCTGCCGTTAAATGAAACCGTTTCCATGGTGATCTGAAGCTGCTGTCGTTAAATGAATCTGTTTCCATGGTGATCTGAAGCTGTTGTTTCCATGGTGATCTGAAGCTGCTGTCGTTGTGTGTTTCAAGGATCTGATGTTAAAACTGAAGGTTTTAGTCTACAGACCTGCCGCAACATCATCAGCCTGATGGACGTATCCTTCACATCATGGGGGGGGGGTTTCACCTCACATCATTATCAGGGCCGAGACAGACAGACAGACAGACAGGCAGATAGACAGACAGACAGACAGACAGACAGACAGACAGACAGGTAGACAGACAGACAGACAGACAGACAGACAGACAGACAGACAGGCAGACAGACAGACAGACAGACAGACAGACAGACAGGCAGACAGACAGGTGTATATTTGGACCTTTGACTGTCTCCCAGATGGACAGCAGCTCTAAACTGGGTTTGGTGGAGTTTCACGCCGTGTGGACAAAGATTCAGAGATACCTGGTGAGTCTGCCTGTCGCCGTGGTAACAGTCTAACCAACAGGCTGCCTGTCGCCGTGGTAACAGTCAACCAACAGGCTGCCTGTCGCCGTGGTAACAGTCAACCAACCAGTTGCCTGTCGCCGTGGTAACAGTCTAACCAACAGGCTGCCTGTCGCCGTGGTAACAGTCTAACCAACAGGCTGCCTGTCGCCGTGGTAACAGTCTAACCAACAGGCTGCCTGTCGCCGTGGTAACAGTCTAACCAACAGGCTCCCTTACATTATTATATTATTCTAGTGTTCTAGTGTTCTAGTGTTCTAGTGTTCTATGTGATCTTGTGTTCTAGTGTTCTAGTGTTCTATGTGATCTTGTTCTCTGTGTTTGTAGGAGATCTTTAAGAGTCACGACTCAGACGGTTCTGGTACGATGAGCAGCCACGAGATGAGAGCAGCTCTGAGTGAAGCCGGTACGATTCATCCAGATCAGGTTCCTTCAGGTTCCTTCAGGTTCCTTCAGATTCCTGGAGGTTCCTGGAGGTTCCTTTAGGCTCCTTCAGGTCCCTTCAGGCTCCTTCAGGTCCCTTCAGGTCCCTTCAGATTCCTGGAGGTTCCTGGAGGTTCCTTCAGGCTCCTTCAGGTCCCTTCAGGCTCCTGGAGGTTCCTTCAGGTCCCTTCAGGTCCCTTCAGGTTCCTGGAGGTTCCTTCAGGTTCCTTCAGGTCCCTTCAGGTCCCTTCAGATTCCTGGAGGTTCCTGGAGGTTCCTTCAGGCTCCTTCAGGTCCCTTCAGGCTCCTGGAGGTTCCTTCAGGTTCCTTCAGGCTCCTTCAGGTTCCTTCTGAAGGGTTTAATAGTTAGTTGTGTTTGACCTTCAGCGCCTCCTGCTGGCGGCTCAGTAATATTTAATATCTATCATTCTACTGTGGTTACACCATTTGACATTTTGTGGTTACACCATGTGACATTTTGTGGTTACACCATGTGACATTTTGTGGTTACACCATTTGACATGTTCAGGAGCATTCAGTCTTTTGGTATAAAATGGGTCAAATGTGATTTCAAATCTCTCTTATTGATCTTTTTTTAATATATTGATTATATTGAAGTGGTCGTAACCTCCATGATGTCTTGCTGCGGACTAAATGTTTTCAGGGTTCCAGGTGAACTCGGTGGTTCTCCAGGAGATCGTCGGTCGATACGCTGACGATAGTTACGCCATCGACTTCGACTGTTTCATCGGCTGCTTGATCCGTCTGGAGATGCTCTTCAGTGAGTCATTAGTTATTAATACTAACCCTAATAATCACTTTATCGGCTCGGCTGTGTAACGTTTGATTTCTTCTCATCAGGAATGTTTCACACTCTGGATCCGAAGCAGCGTGGGACCATCCAGCTGGACCTGCAGCAGGTAACCTTCATCACCTTCATCATCTTCATCTTCATCATCATCATCACCATCATCACCTTCACCTTTATCATCACCTTCACCTTCATCACCTTCACCTTTATCATCACCTTCATCACCTTCACCTTTATCATCACCTTCACCTTCATCATCACCATCACCTTCACCTTCATCATCTTCATCTTTATCATCATCATCATCTTCACCTTCATCATCATCATCATCACCTTCATCTTCATCTCTCTCCTCTCTCTCTCTGCAGTGGCTCTGCCTCGCCATCAACTGACCGCTGCTCCAGGTGCATGCTGGGAGACGCTGCTCCAGGTGCATGCTGGGAGACGCTGCTCCAGGTGCATGCTGGGAGACGCTGCTCCAGGTGCATGCTGGGAGACGCTGCTCCAGGTGCATGCTGGGAGATTTCAGCTGCTGACTGCAAAGTTTCAAAATGTTTCTGATTTAAGTTTAATTAAAAATATTCATCTTATCATCAAATGACCAATAAACTTCATTCACCGTCCGGCACTTCCTGTTTTTATTAAAGAAACATTTCAACATGTTTATATTTTACATCTTAACTTCTGATCAGAGACACGGAGCCGATATCAGTCATGAGTTAATAGTTAATAAACCATATAAAACATTTATGAGATTAAAGTCTAACAGTGTTTCATAGTCTGCAGAGACGCTGCTCGTCTGAATATACACTCACACACACACTTACACACACACATACACACACACACACATACACACACACACACTCACACACACACACTCACTTACACACACACACACACACACACACACTAACACACAGACACATACACACTCACACACACACACACACACACACACACACACACACACTCACACACACACACTCACTTACACACACACACACACACACACACACACACACTCACACACACACACACACACACACACACACACATACACACTCACTTACACACACACACAGTATAAATACTTCTTAAATCTGAGAGTCTCTGCTGACTCTGATCATTAAACTAGAACCAACCACAGCAGCGGGTCAGAACTCATTAATATTAATATAAATACAACATATAGACTAAAAGTAGAGCACGTGACCCTGCTGCAGGTTCAGGTGGAGCTGCAGTACCTCCGCTGGCCGCCAGGGGGAGGGGCCGCAGACGTCATTCAGAGCCCCGCCCATCTACGTCAGGACCTGCCCACTGCGCATGCGCATCCGCTCCAGTCTACGGTACCGCACACCGGAGTCACAACAACCGCCCGCCGCTCACCGTGACCGGCCGTTAGCTCGGTGACTGTCCGCCTGCCAGGAGGCCGGGACCGGGGAAGCTCTGAGAGAGACACCGGAGCCCGAACCCCGGAGGACCGGACAGCAAGGGCCCGGTACCGGAGCCGGGGCCCGGGGCCGGTAGAATGAGCACCGGGGAACCTACATGCTAACAGGCTAACCGTGTCCCGGTGCTGTCGGTATGGATCGGTTAACGGTCACCGCGCTCCAGTC
Organism: Scomber japonicus; assembly: GCF_027409825.1. Classification (NCBI taxonomy): domain Eukaryota; kingdom Metazoa; phylum Chordata; class Actinopteri; order Scombriformes; family Scombridae; genus Scomber; species Scomber japonicus. Next base: position 405,815 of record NC_070579.1, on the reverse strand, counting down.
CCGGTAAACCCAAACACAGCTAACAGCTAGCTGCTAGCCGCGGAGCTACCGGGCAGCTGCGGAACATCTGGCCGCAGATAGGATGCTCTTAGAGCGGGCAGCTGCTCCGGAGGATCGGCCTGAGGCTCCCCGCTGCTCCCGCCCCACAGCTCCCGCAGCAGCTCACGCACCGCCCCGCACAGCGTGCATGTAAACCGGAGCACCGTGCGCGTGTCCCGCAGCCATGCAGGCGACTCAGCTGCAGTACGATTTCTTTACCGAGGAGAACGCGCCGAAATGGAAGAACCTGCTGGTTCCTTCACTGGAGAAGGTACCTGTCTGTCTGCTACCTGTCTGTCTGTCTGTCTGTCTGTCTGCTACCTGTCTGTCTGTCTGTCTGTCTGTCTGCTACCTGTCTGTCTGCTGTCTGCTACCTGCCTGTCTGTCTGTCTGCTACCTGTCTGTCTGTCTGTCTGTCTGTCTGCTACCTGTCTGTCTGTCTGTCTGTCTGTCTGTCTGTCTGCTACCTGTCTGTCTGCTACCTGTCTGTCTGTCTGCTACCTGTCTGTCTGTCTGTCTGCTACCTGTCTGTCTGTCTGTCTGTCTGCTACCTGTCTGTCTGTCTGTCTGTCTGCTACCTGTCTGTCTGTCTGCTACCTGTCTGTCTGCTACCTGTCTGTCTGCTACCTGTCTGTCTGTCTGTCTGTCTGTCTGTCTGTCTGTTACCTGTCTGTCTGTCTGTCTGTCTGCTACCTGTCTGTCTGTCTGTCTGCTACCTGTCTGTCTGTCTGTCTGTCTGTCTGCTACCTGTCTGTCTGTCTGTCTGTCTGTCTGTCTGTCTGTCTGTCTGTCTGTCTGCTACCTGTCTGTCTGCTACCTGTCTGTCTGTCTGCTACCTGTCTGTCTGTCTGTCTGCTACCTGTCTGTCTGTCTGTCTGTCTGCTACCTGTCTGTCTGTCTGCTACCTGTCTGTCTGCTACCTGTCTGTCTGTCTGTCTGTCTGTCTGTTACCTGTCTGTCTGTCTGTCTGTCTGCTACCTGTCTGTCTGCTACCTGTCTGTCTGTCTGTCTGTCTGTCTGTCCACCTGTCTGTCTGCTACCTGTCTGTCTGTCTGTCTGCAACCTGTCTGTCTGCTACCTGTCTGACTGTCTGTCTGTCTGTCTGTCTGTCCACCTGTCTGTCTGCTACCTGTCTGTCTGTCTGCTCACCTGTCTGTCTGTCTGTCTGTCTGTCTGCCTGTCTGTCTGCTACCTGTCTGTCTGTCTGTCTGTCTGCTACCTGTCTGTCTGTCTGTCTGTCTGCTACCTGTCTGTCTGTCTGTCTACCTGTCTGTCTGTCTGTCTGTTACCTGTCTGTAGAACATCAGACTGTAGAACATCAGACTACAGAACATCAGACGGTAGAACATCAGACTACAGACTGTAGAACATCAGACTACAGAACATCAGACTGTAGAACATCAGACGGTAGAACACCAGACGGTAGAACATCAGACTGTTGAACATCAGACTGTAGAACATCAGACTGTAGAACATCAGACTGTAGAACATCAGACTACAGAACATCAGACTGTAGAACATCAGACTACAGAACATCAGACTGTAGAACATCAGACGGTAGAACACCAGACTGTAGAACATCAGACTGTAGAACATCAGACTGTAGAACATCAGACTATAGAACACCAGACTGTAGAACATCAGACTGTAGAACATCAGACTACAGAACATCAGACTGTAGAACATCAGACTGTAGAACATCAGACTACAGAACATCAGACTGTAGAACATCAGACTGTAGAACATCAGACTACAGAACACCAGACTGTAGAACATCAGACTGTAGAACATCAGACTGTAGAACATCAGACTGTAGAACATCAGACTGTAGAACATCAGACTGTAGAACATCAGACTACAGAGCATCAGATGGTAGAACATCAGACTGTAGAACGTAGAACATCAGACTGTAGAACATCAGACTGTAGAACATCAGACGGTAGAACATCAGACATCAGAACGTAGAACATCAGACACCAGACTACAGAACATCAGACGGTAGAACATCAGACTACAGAGCATCAGACTGTAGAACATCAGACTGTAGAACATCAGACTGTAGAACATCAGACTACAGAACATCAGACGGTAGAACATCAGACTACAGAGCATCAGACTGTAGAACATCAGACATCAGAACGTAGAACATCAGACTGTAGAACATCAGACTGTAGAACATCAGACTGTAGAACATCAGACTACAGAGCATCAGACTGTAGAACATCAGACTGTAGAACATCAGACGGTAGAACATCAGACTACAGAACATCAGAACGTAGAACATCAGACTGTAGAACATCAGACGGTAGAACATCAGAACGTAGAACAAAGTGTTCTCAGGTGATGAAGTCAGTTTGTTTTTGGTCAAACAGAAACCTGCATGTTAATGTGTTCACACACAACTCACCTGCATACACACACACACACACACACACACACACCTGTACCTTACACACACTCACACACACACACACACACACATATACACACACACACACACACACACACACACACACACACACACACACACACACACACACACCTGTACCTTACCTTGTGTTGATGAATCATGTGTTTCTGTTCTTCAGTCCGTCTCAGCTGTTACCACCTGTCTACCTGAGAGGGGTCAGGGGTCAGGTCCTGTCTACCTGAGAGGGGTCAGGGGTCAGGTCCTGTCTACCTGTGAGGGGTCAGGGGTCAGGTCCTGTCTACCTGAGAGGGGTCAGGGGTCAGGTCCTGTCTACCTGTGAGGGGTCAGGGGTCAGGTCCTGTCTACCTGTGAGGGGTCAGGGGTCAGGTCCTGTCTACCTGAGAGGGGTCAGGGGTCAGGTCCTGTCTACCTGTGAGGGGTCAGGGGTCAGGTCCTGTCTACCTGTGAGGGGTCAGGGGTCAGGTCCTGTCTACCTGAGAGGGGTCAGGGGTCAGGTCCTGTCTACCTGTGAGGGGTCAGGGGTCAGGTCCTGTCTACCTGTGAGGGGTCAGGGGTCAGGTCCTGTCTACCTGAGAGGGGTCAGGGGTCAGGTCCTGTCTACCTGTGAGGGGTCAGGGGTCAGGTCCTGTCTACCTGTGAGGGGTCAGGGGTCAGGTCCTGTCTACCTGTGAGGGGTCAGGGGTCAGGTCCTGTCTACCTGAGAGGGGTCAGGGGGATCAGCTCTGAGGGTTAGGGGGGTTAGGGTCAGGTTGGAAACACTGGGAGACATTTCATGAACCAAACAATTAATTAATTATATGGAATAAATATGATATTATAAATGTGGTTAGAAGAGTTTAATGACTGATGAAGAGTTTCCTCAGAGATGATCAGTAACCTGATCACTGGGTAGAGAACCCGCCCCGTGTGTTGAGGCCACCGTCCCCACTGCAGGTGAATCCCACACCGAGCGGTCCTATCCTGCATGTCACTCCCCCCCTCCCTGCCTCCAGTTTCCTGTCTGTCTCTACTAACCTGTCTATCTCTACTAACCTGTCTATCTCTACTAACCTGTCTATCTCTACTAACCTGTCTATCTCTACTAACCTGTCTATCTCTACTAACCTGTCTGTATCTACTAACCTGTCTGTCTCTACTAACCTGTCTCTCTCTACTAACCTGAACATTAAAAGGCAAAAAGCCCCAAAAAATATATTAAAACAAATAATAGTAACCTGAACCCGTCCTGATCCAGCAGGTATCTGACTGCTGCACCAGCTGCAGCGGGCCAGCAGGGGGCAGCAGAGCAGCCATTAATAATCAGGTCAAACGTCTGCAGATAACACAAGACTCACTCTCTGTGTGTGTGTGTGTGTGTGTGTGTGTGTGTGTGTGTGTGTGTGTGTGTGTGTGTGGTTGTGTGTGTGTGTGTGTGTGTGTGTGTGTGTGTGTGTGTGTGTGTGTGGTTGTGTGTGTGTGTGTGTGTGTGTGTGTGTGTGTGTGTGTGTGTGTGTGTGTGTGTGTGTTGCAGGTACTGAAGCAGGTGCATCCTAACCTGATCTCCCAGCAGGAGGCGCTGCAGTACATTGAAAACTTGATCCTGCAGCTGATCAGCATGCTGTGTCAGGCTCAGCCACGCAGTGTGCAGGATGTGGAGGTAACACACACACACACACAGACACACACACACACACATACAGATACACACAGACACACACACATACACACGCACACACATACACATACATACACACACAGATACACACACACAAACAGTCCAGCTCTCTCAGATGGGAGGGGTTGGAGCTCAGAGCTGAGGCCAGAGAAGCACAGCCTTCCTTTTTGACAGAATGCTAGTCTGGAGACACCACACACACACACATACACACATACACACACACACACACACACACACACACACACACACACACACACACACACACACACACAGACAGTCCAGCTCTCTCAGATGGGAGGGGTTGGAGGCCAGAGAAGCACAGCCTTCCTTTTTGACCAGATAGAATGCCAGTCTGGAGACACCCACACATACACACATACACACACACACACACACACACACATACATAATGATAAAAGTGGGTCAGTCCAGATGTTGACCCCCCCCGTCCCCCCCCCCCGTCTCAGGAGCGCGTGCAGAAGAGTTTTCCTCACCCGATCGATAAGTGGGCGATCGCTGACGCTCAGGCCGCCATCGAGAGGAGGAAGAGGAGGAACCCGTTGGCTCTACCTGTCGACAAGATCCACCCGCTGCTGAAGGTAAGACCACTTCATCATCACCACCACCTTCATCACCCCCCACACACACCTGACTACATCTCCCATGATGCCTTGTGCTGCAGGAGGTGCTGGGCTATAAGATCGACCACCAGGTGTCAGTGTACATGGTGGCAGTGCTGGAGTACATCTCTGCTGACATCCTGAAGCTCGCTGGGAACTACGTCAGGAACATCCGACATTACGAGATCTCCCAGCAGGACATCACTGTGGCCATGTGTGCAGACAAGGTACCTGAGACACACCTGAGACACACCTGAGACACACCTGACACACCTGAGACACACCTGACACACACCTGAGACACACCTGAGACACACCTGACACACCTGAGACACACCTGAGACACACCTGAGACACACCTGACACACCTGAGACACCTGAGACATTCCTGAGACACTCCTGACACACCTGAGACACACCTGAGACCCACCTGACACACCTGAGACACACCTGAGATACACCAGACACACCTGACACACACCTGAGACACTCTTGACACACCTGACACACCTGAGACATTCCTGAGACACTCCTGACACACCTGAGATACACCTGAGATACACCTGAGACACACCTGAGACACACCTGAGACACCTGAGACACACCTGACACACCTGAGACACACCTGACACACCTGAGACACCTGAGACACTCCTGACACACCTGAGACACACCTGAGACACACCTGAGACACACCTGAGACACATCTGACACACACCTGAGACACTCCTGACACACCTGAGACACATCTGACACACACCTGAGATACACCTGAGACACACCTGACACACCTGAGACACACCTGAGACACACCTGAGACACACCTGAGACACACCTGAGACACTCCTGACACACCTGACACACACCTGAAACACCTGAGACACACCTGACACACACCTGACACACACCTGACACACCTGACACACACCTGACACACACCTGAGACACCCGAGACACACCTGAGACACATGTGACACACCTGAGATACACCTGACACACCTGAGACACACCTGAGACACACCTGAGACACACCTGAGATACACCTGAGACACACCTGAGACACACCTGAGACACACCTGACACACACCTGACACACACCTGACACACACCTGACACACACCTGAGACACACCTGAGACACCTGAGACACTCCTGACACACACCTGACACACACCTGACACACCTGAGACACACCTGAGATACACCTGACACACCTGAGACACACCTGAGACACTCCTGAGACACTCCTGAGACACACCTGAGACACACCTGAGACACACCTGAGACACATGAGACAAACCTGAGACACCTGAGACACACCTGAGTCACTCCTTACACACTCCTGACACACACCTGAGACACACCTGACACACTCCTGAGACACACCTGAGACACGCCTGAGACACACCTGAGACACACCTGACACACCTGAGACACACCTGACACACACCTGAGACACACCTGAGACACACCTGAGACACGCCTGAGACACACCTGACACACCTGAGAGACCTAAGACACACGCCCCACACGTCACCTGTCTGTGCCTCACCTGTCTGTGTCTTACCTGTCTGTGTCTCACCTGTCTGTGTCTTACCTGTCTGTGTCTCACCTGTCTGTGTCTCACCTGTCTGTGTCTCACCTGTCTGTGCCTCACCTGTCTTTGTCTCACCTGTCTGTGTCTCACCTGTCTGTGCATCACCTGTCTGTGTCTCACCTGTCTGTGTCTCACCTGTCTTTGCCTCACCTGTCTGTGTGTCCAGGTGCTGATGGACATGTTCCACCAGGACCAGGATGAGGATGACATGGTGGGCTTCTTCTTCCCTCTGATTGACGAGGAGCCGTCAGACATCGAGGAGATGAACTATAACGAGCTGATGAGAAGCTTCATGTCTGATCTACGACGGTACCTGAGACAGCTCAACCTCATCATCAAGGTGTTCAGAGAGCCCTTCACCTCCAGCCCCATGCTCTTCTCTCAACACGTACGTATGACTCACCTGTACTCACCTGTACTCACTAACACTCACCTGTACTCACCTGTACTCACTAACACTCACTAACACTCACCTGTACTCACCTGTACTCACTAACACTCACCTGTACTCACTAACACTCACTAACGCTCACCTGTACTCACCTGTACTCACACTCACCCTCACCTGTACTCACTAACGCTCACCTGTACTCACTAACGCTCACCTGCACTCACCTGCACTCACCTGTACTCACCTGTACTCACCTGTACTCAGCTGTACTCACCTGTACTCACTAACACTCACCTGTACTCAGCTGTACTCACTAACACTCACCTGTACTCAGCTGTACTCACTAACATTCACCTGTACTCACTAACACTCACTAACATTCACCTGTACTCACTAACACTCACCTGTTCTCACCTGTACTCACTTACACTCACCTGTACTCACTTACACTCACCTGTACTCACCTGTACTCACCTGATCAGACTGATTGATTACCTGTGGTGTCTCTCAGGACGTGGACAGTATCTTCAGCCGGATCGTTGATATCCACGAGGTGACGGTGAAGCTGATCGGTCTGCTGGAGGACACGGTGGAGATGACCGACGAGGACAACTCTCACCCTCTGGTGGCCAGCTGCTTCGAGGACCTGGCTGAGGTCTGTCTGTGGGGGGGAGTGGTTGGTTGGTTGGTTGGTTGGTTGGTTGAGTGGTTGGTTGAGTGGTTGGTTGGTTCGTTGGTTGGTTGGTTGAGTGGTTGGTTGGTTGGTTGAGTGGTTGGTTGGTTGGTTGAGTGGTTGGTTGGTTGGTTGGTTGAGTGGTTGGTTGGTTGGTTGGTTGAGTGATTGGTTGGTTGGTTGGTTGGTTGAGTGATTGGTTGGTTGGTTGAGTGATTGGTTGGTTGGTTGGTTGAGTGATTGGTTGGTTGGTTGGTTGGTTGATTGATTGACTGGTTGGTTGGTTGAGTGGTTGGTTGGTTGGTTGAGTGAGTGATTGGTTGGTTGGTTGGTTGGTTGAGTGAGTGATTGGTTGATTGAGTGGTTGGTTGGTTGGTTGGTTGGTTGGTTGGTTGGTTGGTTGGTTGGTTGGTTGGTTGGTTGGTTGATTGGTTGGTTGATTGGTTGAGTGATTGGTTGGTTGATTGATTGGTTGGTTGAGTGATTGGTTGGTTGGTTGGTTGGTTGGTTGGTTGGTTGGTTGAGTGATTGGTTGGTTCATTGATTGGTTGGTTGAGTGATTGGTTGGTTGGTTGGTTGAGTGATTGGTTGGTTGGTTGGTTGGTTGGTTGGTTGGTTGATTGGTTGGTTGGTTGAGTGATTGGTTGGTTGGTTGGTTGGTTGGTTGATTGGTTGGTTGGTTGGTTGGTTGGTTGGTTGGTTGGTTGGTTGGTTGGTTGATTGAGTGATTGGTTGGTTGGTTGGTTGAGTGATTGGTTGGTTGGTTGGTTGGTTGGTTGGTTGGTTGGTTGGTTGATTGGTTGGTTGAGTGATTGGTTGGTTGATTGGTTGATTGGTTGGTTGGTTGGTTGGTTGGTTGAGTGATTGGTTGATTGGTTGGTTGGTTGAGTGATTGGTTGGTTGGTTGAGTGATTGGTTGGTTGGTTGAGTGATTGGTTGGTTGGTTGGTT
>NC_070579.1:374958-384958 GCF_027409825.1 Scomber japonicus | reverse complement strand
GCGCCCCCTGCTGGAGGGTTAGGGTCAGGTTCACACAGCGCCCCCTGCTGGAGGGTTAGGTTCACACGGCGCCCCCTGCTGGAGGGTTAGGGTCACACGGCGCCCCCTGCTGGAGGGTTAGGGTCACACGGCGCCCCCTGCTGGAGGGTTAGGTTCACACAGCGCCCCCTGCTGGAGGGTTAGGGTCACACGGCGCCCCCTGCTGGAGGGTTAGGGTCACACGCCGCCCCCTGCTGGAGGGTTAGGTTCACACGGCGCCCCCTGCTGGAGGGTTAGAGTCACACGGCGCCCCCTGCTGGAGGGTTAGGGTCATACGCCGCCCCCTGCTGGAGGGTTAGGGTCACACGGCGCCCCCTGCTGGAGGGTTAAGGTTAGGGTCACACGGCGCCCCCTGTTGGAGGGTTAGGGTCACACGGTGCCCCCTGCTGGAGGGTTAGGGTCACACGCCGCCCCCTGCTGGAGGGTTAGGTTCACACAGCGCCCCCTGCTGGAGGGTTAGGTTCACACAGCGCCCCCTGCTGGAGGGTTAGGTTCACACAGCGCCCCCTGCTGGAGGGTTAGGGTCAGGTTCACACGGCGCCCCCTGCTGGAGGGTTAGGGTCATACGGCGCCCCCTGCTGGATGCTTTCATTCACACATCAGAGGCGATGCTCTGTCTGAACTGTCTGTCTCTCTGACCTCTGACCTCTGACCTCTGACCTCACGCAGAGTGCTGAACGTGTGTCGCCACTGGGTGGAGCATCACTTCTACGACTTCGAGAGAGACTTTATGATGCTGGAACGCTTGGAGGAGTTCATCTCTTCAGTCAGAGGTACACACACACACACGCACACACACACACACACACACACACACACACACACACGCACACACACACACCTGATGTACATGAGGGTTAATGGAGGCTAACCTACGAAATAATAAAATAACTTTGAACAAGCTTTAACGGCACAAACTAGTACTAGGCTAACATACTACCAGTCAGCTAGCTAGCAGGCTAACATACTACCAGTCAGCTAGTTAGCAGGATAACATACTACCAGTCAGCTAGCTAGCAGGCTAACATACTACCAGTCAGCTAGCTAGCAGGATAACATACTACCAGTCAGCTAGCTAGCAGGCTAACTTACTACCAGTCAGCTAGCTAGCAGGATAACATACTACCAGTCAGCTAGCTAGCAGGCTAACTTACTACCAGTCAGCTAGCTAGCAGGCTAACTTACTACCAGTCAGCTAGCTAGCAGGCTAACTTACTACCAGTCAGATAACTAGCAGGCTAACCTACTACCAGTCAGCTAGCTAGCAGGCTAACATACTACCAGTCAGCCAGCTAGCAGGCTAACTTACTACCGAGTCAGAGTAGCCGAGGGCAGCAGGAAACATTCACTCTGAAGCTTAGAGCTCCTCCTAGTGGCTGAAAGTAGCTGCTAATGAACCTGAATACTAGACTACAGCTCAGTGACATCATGGAGGTCACAGTTAGACCACCAACCATGATTCAGGTTTAATGACCCTACAGAGCAGCTGTGTGTCAGATATAAAGGTTCCAGCTCTCAGACTGTCTCTAACCTCTCTGATGACTCCGCCAGGTAAGGCCATGAAGAAGTGGGTGGAGTCCATCACTAAGATCATCTTCCGGAAGAAGAACCCGCTGCCGGTGAACAACCCGGCCGTCAGCATCACCTTCCAGAACTCCCCCCCGCCCTTCGAGTGGCACCTCAGCAAACCCGGGAACCAGGAGCCCTTCAACCTCCTCACGCTGCACCCCATCGAGATCGCCCGGCAGCTCACCCTCATCGAGTCCGAGTACTACAGGTAACACACGCGGCCCAGAGGTCAGAGGTCAGCCGGCCGCCGAAGGCTCTGACCCCTGACCTCTGACCCCTGACCTCCACCCGCAGGGCGGTGCAGCCGTCGGAGCTGGTCGGCAGCGTCTGGACCAAAGAGGACAAAGAGCTTCACTCCCCGAACCTGCTGAAGATGATCCGCCACACCACCAACCTGACGCTGTGGTTCGAGAAGTAAGACTCCCTGTGACCTCACTGTGACATCACTGTGACATCACTGTGACCTCTCTGTGACCTCCCTGTGACCTCACTGTGACATCACTGTGACCTCACTGTGACCTCACTGTGACCTCACTGTGACATCACTGTGACATCACTGTGACCTCTCTGTGACCTCCCTGTGACCTCTCTGCCTCTCTGCAGGTGTATCGTAGAGATGGATAATCTGGAGGAGCGGGTAGCGGTCGTGTCCCGGATCATCGAGATCCTGCAGGTCTTTCAGGAACTCAACAACTTCAACGGAGTCCTGGAAGTCGTCAGCGCCATGAACTCCTCGCCGGTCTACAGACTGGACCACACCTTCGAGGTACCGACGCCTGCAGCCAGACTCAGCTCACTGACCTCACAGTGACCTCGTTATTACATCACAGTGACCTCATAATGACCTCACACCGACCTCATAACAACCTCACAGTGACCTCATAATGACCTCACAGTGACCTCATAACGACCTCGTAATGACCTCGCAGTGACCTCATAATGACCTCTCAGTGACCTCATAATGACCTCTCAGTGACCTCATTATGACCTCACAGTGACCTCATAACGACCTTGTTGTGTTTGCAGCAAATCACGAGTCGGCAGAAGAAGATCATGGAGGAAGCGTTCGAGCTGAGTGAAGATCACTACAAGAAGTACCTGGCCAAGCTGCGCTCCATCAACCCCCCCTGTGTTCCTTTCTTTGGTACGGTCCAACCCTAACCCTAACCCATCAACCCCCCCCCTGTGTTCCTTTCTTTGGTACGGTCCAACCCTAACCCTAACCCATCAACCCCCCCCCTGTGTTCCTTTCTTTGGTACGGTCCAACACATCAGCTGTTAGTCTACCTAACCCTAACCCCTAACCCATCAACCCCCCCCCCCCCCCCCCCGTGTTCCTTTCTTTGGTACGGTCCAACACATCAGCTGTCAGTCTACCAGACGGTCCCAGGTCAAAGGTTTAATAATGTGTGTGTGTGTGTCTGTGTGTGTGTGTGTCTCTGTGTGTGTGTGTGTGTGTGTATCTCTGTGTGTGTGTGTGTGTGTGTGTGTGTGTGTGTGTGTATCTCAGGAATCTACCTGACCAACATCCTGAAGACGGAGGAGGGGAACCCTGACGTTCTGCAGCGACACGGTAAAGAACTGATCAACTTCAGCAAGAGGAGGAAGGTGGCTGAGATCACGGGAGAGATCCAACAGTACCAGAACCAACCGTACTGCCTGAGGGTGGAGAGCGAGATGAGGGTCAGTCTGCATCACTTCCTGTCTGTCTGCATCACTTCCTGTCTGTCTGCATCACTTCCTGTCTGTCTGCATCACTTCCTGTCTATCCATCTTCCTTTCTGTCTTCATCACTTCCTGTATATCTGCATCACTTCCTGTCTGTCTGCATCACTTCCTGTCTGCCTGCATCACTTCCTGTTAGTCTCCATCACATCACTTCCTGTCTATCTGCATCACTTCCTGTCTGTCCTGTCAGTCTGCATCACTTCCTGTCAGTCTGTATCACTTCCTGTCTGTCCTGTCAGTCTGCATCACTTCCTGTCTGTCTGCATCACTTCCTGTCTATCTGCATCACTTCCTGTCTATCTGCATCACTTCCTGTCTGTCTCTCTATCTGTCAATCAATCAATGAGTCAGTCAAATCAATCTCTGTGTCATGTGTTCTATGTCCTGTGTTCTATGTCCTTTGTCCTGTGTTCTATGTCCTGGGTTCTATGTCCTGTGTTCTATGTCCTGTGTCCTGTGTTCTATGTCCTGTGTTCTATGTCCTGTGTCCTGTGTTCTATGTCCTGTGTTCTATGTCCTGTGTTCTATGTTCTATGTCCTGTGTTCTATGTCCTGTGTTCTATGTCCTGGGTTCTATGTCCTGTGTTCTATGTCCTGTGTCCTGTGTTCTATGTCCTGTGTTCTATGTTCTATGTCCTGTGTTCTATGTCCTGTGTTCTATGTCCTGTGTTCTATGTCCTGTGTTCTATGTCCTGTGTCCTGTGTTCTATGTCCTGTGTTCTATGTCCTGTGTTCTATGTCCTGTGTTCTATGTCCTGTGTTCTATGTCCTGTGTCCTGTGTTCTATGTCCTGTGTTCTATGTCCTGTGTTCTATGTTCTGTGTTCTATGTCCTGTGTCCTGTGTTCTATGTCCTGTGTCCTGTGTTCTATGTCCTGTGTTCTATGTCCTGTGTTCTGTGTCCTGTGTCCTGTGTTCTATGGTCTATGTTCTATGTCCTGTGTTCTATGTCCTGTGTTCTATGTCCTGTGTTCTGTGTCCTGTGTCCTGTGTTCTATGTTCTATGTTCTATGTCCTGTGTTCTATGTCCTGTGTCCTGTGTTCTATGTTCTATGTCCTGTGTTCTATGTCCTGTGTTCTATGTCCTGTGTTCTATGTTCTATGTCCTGTGTTCTATGTCCTGTGTCCTGTGTTCTATGGAGCAGAAGTTCTTCGAGACCCTGAACCCGATGGGAGACATGTCGGAGAAAGACTTCGCAGATCATCTGTTCAACAAATCTCTGGTGATCGAGCCGCGGAACGCCCGCTCCATACCTCGCTTCGTAAGTGTCACCATGGCAACGACACAAACGCTGTCACCGTGGCAACGCTGACTTCCTGTTCCCCTCTTAAAGGGCCGGTTCAACTTTTAACTCTTATTTAAACCAGCTGACTAACAGAAAGTTCTTCATTTTAAATATGATGAGAACCAGAAGAACGCGTCCAGAGAAGCAGTTCTGAGGTCTGTTAGTAGAACCACAAGAACCTTTAGTAGAACCAGAAGAACCTTTAGTAGAACCAGGAGAACCTTTACACATCAGGCTGATTGATACCTGATCAGCTGATGAGGATTTATTAATGAAATGATTTTAATCTAGACAGAAACTTTACCTGTGAGACTAAACTAAGGTTGCCCCCCCTCCCCCTCTTAATGCCCCCCCCCTCCCCCTCCCCTTAATGCCCCCCCCCCCCTCCCCCTCCCTCCAGCCGAAGAGGGTGAGCTATACTCTGAAGTCTCCGGGGATCCGTCCGAGGTCCATGCGCCACCCGACGCCGCTGCAGAGCGAGCCGAGGAAGATCAGCTACAGCCGGACCCTGGACAGCGAGTCTGAGGGGGGGGGGCGTGTCTGCCCCCAACTCCCCCCGCACGCCGCTGACCCCGCCCCCCGCCTCCGCCACCTCCAGCTCCACGGACGTAGGCAGCGTGTTCGACTCGCCACAGGGACCCAGCAGCCCGTTCCACTCCAGTAAGCCCCGCCCACTCACACCGCACACCAATCACAGGCAGAGCTGACAACAAGCCCCGCCCACTCACACCGCACACCAAACACAGGCAGAGCTGACAACAAGCCCCGCCCCCCCTCACACCGCACACCAATCACAGGCAGAGCTGACAACAAGCCCCGCCCACTCACACTGCACACCAATCACAGGCAGAGCTGACAACAAGCCCCGCCCACTCACACCGCACACCAATCACAGGCAGAGCTGACAACAAGCCCCGCCCACTCACACCGCACACCAATCACAGGCAGAGCTGACAACAAGCCCCGCCCACTCACACTGCACACCAATCACAGGCAGGTGTGACAGGTGAACTCTCAGGTGTGTGTGTGTGTGTGTGTGTGACAGGTGAACTCTCAGGTGTGTGTGTGTGTGTGTGTGTGTGTGTGTGTGTGTGTGTGTGTGTGTGACAGGTGAACTCTCAGGTGTGTGTGTGTGTGTGTGTGTGTGTGTGTGTGACAGGTGAACTCTCAGGTGTGTGTGTGTGTGTGTGTGTGTGTGTGTGTGTGTGTGTGTGCGTGCGTGCGTGCGTTCGTGCGTGCGAGTGTGCGAGTGTGCGCGTGTGTGTGTGTGTGTGTGTGTGTGTGTGTGTGTCTGTGTGTCTGTGTGTGTGTGTGTGTGTGTGTGTGTGTGTGTGTGTCTGTGTGTGTGTGTGTGTGTGTGTGTCACTAACAGCTCAGACTAACCTTCATCAGTTCTGATCAAACTCATTGATTTCAGATCAGTGATCAGCTGATCACTTTACTCCTCCTCCTCCTACTCCTCCTCTTCCTCCTCTTCCTTCTCCTACTACTCCTCCTCTTCCTACTCCTCCTCCTTCTACTACTCCTACTCCTCCTCTTCCTCCTCCTACTCCTTCTACTCCTCCTCTTCCTCCTCCTACTCCTCCTACTCCCCCTCCTCCTCCTCCTCCTTCTACTCCTCCTCCTACTCCTCCTCCTCCTCCTGCTTATTCTCCTCCTCCTCTTCCTCCCACTACTCCTGCTCCTCCTGCTACTCCTCCTCCTCCTCCTGCTTATTCTCCTCCTCCTCTTCCTCCCACTACTCCTGCTCCTCCTGCTATTCCTCCTCCTCCTCCTATTCCTCCTCCTCCTCCTCCTCCTCCTCTCACAGTGTTCTCCTCCTCCTCCTACTCTTCCTACTCCTACTACTCCTCCTCTTCCTCCTCCTCCTGCTCCTCTTCCTCCTCCTCCTCCTCCTCTCCTCCTCTTCCTCCCCCTCCCCCTCCTCCTCCTCCTCTTCCTCCTGCTCCTCCTCCTCCTCCTCCTCTCACAGTGTTCTCCTCCTCTCCTCCTGCAGCATGCGACAGTATCTTTGCGGTGGTCTCTCTCCCTCACGGCCCACGTTAGTATGATCCTCCTTTACCTGTCCTCTACTCACCTGTCTGTCCCTCACCTGTCCCTCACCTGTCCTCTACTCACCTGTCTGTCCCTCACCTGTCCTCTACTCACCTGTCTGTCCCTCACCTGTCCTTTACTCACCTGTCTGTCCCTCACCTGTCCATCACTCACCTGTCTGTCCCTCACCTGTCTGTCCCTCACCTGTCCCTCACCTGTCCTCTACTCACCTGTCCCTCACCTGTCCCTCACCTGTCCTCTACTCACCTGTCCCTCACCTGTCCTCTACTCACCTGTCTGTCCCTCACCTGTCCTTCACTCACCTGTCTGTCCCTCACCTGTCTGTCCCTCACCTGTCTGTCCCTCACCTGTCCCTCACTCACCTGTCCATCACTCACCTGTCCACCTGTCCTCTACTCACCTGTCTGTCCCTCACCTGTCCTCTACTCACCTGTCCATCACTCACCTGTCTGTCCCTCACCTGTCCTCTACTCACCTGTCCATCACTCACCTGTCTGTCCCTCACCTGTCCTCTACTCACCTGTCCTCTACTCACCTGTCCATCACTCACCTGTCCTCTACTCACCTGTCCCTCCCTCACCTGTCCTTCACTCACCTGTCCTCTACTCACCTGTCTGTCCCTCACCTGTCCTCTACTCACCTGTCCTCTACTCACCTGTCCCTCCCTCACCTGTCCTTCACTCACCTGTCTGTCCCTCACTCACCTGTCCCTCACTCACCTGTCCATCACTCACCTGTCTGTCCTTTACTCACCTGTCCTTTACTCACCTGTCCATCACTCACCTGTCCTCTACTCACCTGTCCTCTACTCACCTGTCCATCACTCACCTGTCCTCTACTCACCTGTCCTCTACTCACCTGTCCATCACTCACCTGTCCTCTACTCACCTGTCCTTCACTCACCTGTCCATCACTCACCTGTCCTCTACTCACCTGTCCTCTACTCACCTGTCCACCACTCACCTGTCCTCTACTCACCTGTCTGTCCCTCACTCACCTGTCCTCTACTCACCTGTCCTCTACTCACCTGTCTGTCCCTCACCTGTCCTCTACTCACCTGTCCTCTACTCACCTGTCCACCTGTCCCTCACCTGTCCTCTACTCACCTGTCTGTCACTCACCTGTCCTCTACTCACCTGTCCTCTACTCACCTGTCCACCACTCACCTGTCCTCTACTCACCTGTCTGTCCCTCACTCACCTGTCCTCTACTCACCTGTCCTCTACTCACCTGTCCATCACTCACCTGTCCTCTACTCACCTGTCCACCTGTCCCTCACCTGTCCTCTACTCACCTGTCTGTCACTCACCTGTCCTCTACTCACCTGTCCTCTACTCACCTGTCCACCACTCACCTGTCCTCTACTCACCTGTCTGTCCCTCACTCACCTGTCCTCTACTCACCTGTCCTCTACTCACCTGTCTGTCACTCACCTGTCCTCCACTCACCTGTCCATCACTCACCTGTCCACCTGTCCATCACTCACCTGTCTGTCCTCTACTCACCTGTCCTCTACTCACCTGTCCTCTACTCACCTGTCTGTCCTCTACTCACCTGTCCTCTACTCACCTGTCCTCTACTCACCTGTCTGCCACTCACCTGTCCACCTGTCCATCACTCACCTGTCCTCTACTCACCTGTCCTCCACTCACCTGTCCATCACTCACCTGTCCACCTGTCCATCACTCACCTGTCCTTTACTCACCTGTCCTTCACTCACCTGTCCTCTACTCACCTGTCCATCACTCACCTGTCCTCTACTCACCTGTCTGTCCCTCACCTGTCCTTTACTCACCTGTCCTCTACTCACCTGTCTGTCCCTCACCTGTCCATCACTCACCTGTCCTCTACTCACCTGTCCTCCACTCACCTGTCCATCACTCACCTGTCCTTTACTCACCTGTCCTTCACTCACCTGTCCATCACTCACCTGTCCTTTACTCACCTGTCCCTCACTCACCTGTCCTTTACTCACCTGTCCATCACTCACCTGTCCTTCACTCACCTGTCCTCTACTCACCTGTCCTCTACTCACCTGTCCTCTACTCACCTGTCCATTACTCACCTGTCCTTCACTCACCTGTCCTTCACTCACCTGTCCTCTACTCACCTGTCCCTCACTCACCTGTCCTTCACTCACCTGTCTGTCCTCTACTCACCTGTCCCTCACTCACCTGTCTGTCCTCTACTCACCTGTCCTCTACTCACCTGTCCATCACTCACCTGTCCCTCACTCACCTGTCCATCACTCACCTGTCCATCACTCACCTGTCCTTTACTCACCTGTCCATCACTCACCTGTCCTCTACTCACCTGTCTGTCCTCTACTCACCTGTCCTCTACTCACCTGTCCATCACTCACCTGTCCCTCACTCACCTGTCCCTCACTCACCTGTCCTCTACTCACCTGTCCTCTACTCACCTGTCCTTCACTCACCTGTCCATCACTCACCTGTCCTCTACTTACCTGTCTGTCCATCACTCACCTGTCCACCTGTCCTCTACTCACCTGTCCTCTACTCACCTGCCCTTCACTCACCTGTCTGTCCTCTACTCACCTGTCCATCACTCACCTGTCTGTCCTCTACTCACCTGTCCTCTACTCACCTGCCCTTCACTCACCTGTCTGTCCTCTACTCACCTGTCCATCACTCACCTGTCTGTCCCTCACTCACCTGTCCATCACTCACCTGTCTGTCCTCTACTCACCTGTCCATCACTCACCTGTCTGTCCCTCACCTGTCCTCTACTCACCTGTCCTCTACTCACCTGTCCTCCACTCACCTGTCTGTCACTCACCTGTCCATCACTCACCTGTCCTCTACTCACCTGTCCATCACTCACCTGTCCATCACTCACCTGTCCTTTACTCACCTGTCCATCACTCACCTGTCCTCCACTCACCTGTCCTCCACTCACCTGTCCATCACTCACCTGTCCTCTACTCACCTGTCCACCTGTCCCTCACTCACCTGTCCTTTACTCACCTGTCCTTTACTCACCTGTCCTTCACTCACCTGTCCATCACTCACCTGTCCTTCACTCACCTGTCCTCTACTCACCTGTCCTCTACTCACCTGTCCATCACTCACCTGTCCATCACTCACCTGTCCTTTACTCACCTGTCCATCACTCACCTGTCCTTCACACTCACCTGTCCATCACTCACCTGTCCACCTGTCCTTCACTCACCTGTCCTCTACTCACCTGTCCTTCACACTGACTTGTTAGAAAGGTTTCCCACTGTGACATCGTTGCCATGGTAACAGCTTGACATTGTTGCCATGGTAACAGCTTGACATCGTTGCCATGGTAACAGCCAGC
>NC_070579.1:365000-374758 GCF_027409825.1 Scomber japonicus | reverse complement strand
GTCTCTGTCTCTCTAACTGTCTCTCTCTCTCGTCCTCAGATGATGTCAAAGTTGGACAGCCCCCCCGCCGTCCCCCCTCGTCAGCCCACCTGTAAGCTCCTCCCTCCTCGTTACTCTTCGTCGGTGTCTTCGTCCCCCCCCGACAGCCCCCCCTCGCTGCCTCCTCGTGAGCCCCTCAGCTCTCCTCTGCACCTCCTGCCCCCCCCTCAGGGCCGCCCCCGCTGTGACCTGCTGCCTCAGGCCTTCTTCCCCTCCTCCTCCTCTATAAGCCCCGCCCCCAACACCTCCTCCTCGTCCCCCCCTCCTCTTCCTCCCCCCGCCCCCGTCACCCCCACCCCCACCCCCGCCTCCAGGAAGATGCCCCTCCCGTCCCCGCCCCTCCCCCAGCTCCCTCTGGACGGCCCCCCCGTCCCGCCTCGTCACGGAGTCCCCAAACTTCCCCCCAAGACCTACAAGAGGGAGTCTCTGAGCCACGCCCCCCTGCTGGACACGCCCCCCGCACTGTGAGCAGCTGATTGGACAGCCGTAGCGGGAGGCGGGGCTAGACGAGCTAACACTACAGCGGATTGGATCAGAACCAACAGAACATCTGATGGACCAATCGGGACGCTCTGATCCAATCAGGACTGAACGTATCCAAACTTCACGTGCCCTTAAAAAACAAACTGTGGCCTCCAGCAGAACGTCGGAGAACGTCTGCGTTTGGGTCTCAGACTCTGAGGTACCGAGCAGAACCAAAGAGGTACTTCGCTGAGACGGACTGATTCTGGCAGACCTGATGCTGGTTCTCTGATGGTTCCTGTTAGAACATGTAAAGAACATGTTGCCTTCTGTAAAACAAGGGAATAAACGTGTTTCTACCAGAACCCGACTCCTGTCCTCATTACCATGGCAACCAGACTCACCTGCTCAGGTGAGTTCAGTCACAGATCTGAAGTTCGTGGTTCTCCGGTTCCACAGATCCGTTTCACACCTGACGGGAGTTTACTAACTACACACTGATGATGAAGGTAACGATGAGTTTAATTCAACATGAATCCAACAGGTTGTAACTCGATGTCTCGACGGGAATGAAAGATGAATTTAAATGAAGATGTAATTATGAGTTTAACTTTTAAAGATAATCTGAATGAGTCAGTCTGCCCGGTCCGGTGCCGTGAGGGTGACCCGGGTCGGCTGGTTTCTCTCAGACTGCCTGGTCCGGTGCTGTGAGGATGATCCGGGTCGGCTGGTCTGGGTCAGACTGCCTGGTCCGGTGCTGTGAGGATGATCCGGGTCGGCTGGTCTGGGTCAGACTGCCTGGTCCGGTGCTGTGAGGATGATCCGGGTCGGCTGGTCCGGGTCAGACTGCCTGGTCCGGTGCTGTGAGGATGACCCGAGTCGGCTGGTCCGGTGCTGTGAGGATGATCCGGGTCGGCTGGTCTGGGTCAGACTGCCTGGTCCGGTGCTGTGAGGATGATCCGGGTCAGCTGGTCTGGGTCAGACTGCCTGGTCCGGTGCTGTGAGGATGACCCGGGTCAGCTGGTCTGGGTCAGACTGCCTGGTCCAGTGCTGTGAGGGTGACCCGGGTCGGCTGGTCCGGGTCAGACCGCCTGGTCCGGTGCTGTGAGGATGATCCGGGTCGGCTGGTTTCTCTCAGACTGCCTGGTCCGGTGCCGTGAGGATGATCCGGGTCGGCTGGTCTGGGTCAGACTGCCTGGTCCGGTGCCGTGAGGGTGATCCGGGTCGGCTGGTCTGGGTCAGACTGCCTGGTCCGGTGCTGTGAGGATGATCCGGGTCGGACTGTCAGGTCCGGTGCTGTGAGGATGATCCGGGTCGGCCCGGTCCTCTGGTTTCATGCTCTGTGTTGAGAGAGGTTGAACTCGCTGGTCTGATGGTAGAAAGAGGAAGTGAAGTTCTGACGTCTGAAGGAGGAACCAGAACCTGTCACTTCCTGTTCCTGCGTGGAACGTTAACGGTTCTGTGTCCCAGAGAGAGACCGGGTCAGTCTCTGTCAGACCTGGTCCAGCTTACTGTCTGAGGGTCAAAGGTCACTCTGACCAGATGATGTGGGAGGAGTTTAGCTCAGTGGGAGGAGGTTAGCTCAGTGGGAGGAGTTTCACTCAGTGGGAGGAGTTTAGTTCAGTGGGAGGAGTTTCACTCAGTGGGAGGAGTTTAGTTCAGTGGGAGGAGTTTCACTCAGTGGGAGGAGTTTCACTCAGTGGGAGGAGTTTCGCTCAGTGGGAGGAGTTTCACTCAGTGGGAGGAGTTTAGCTCAGTGGGAGGAGTTTAGCTCAGTGGGAGGAGGTTAGCTCAGTGGGAGGAGTTTCACTCAGTGGGAGGAGTTTAGCTCAGTGGGAGGAGTTTAGCTCAGTGGGAGGAGTTTAGCTCAGTGGGAGGAGGTTAGCTCAGTGGGAGGAGGTTAGCTCAGTGGGAGGAGTTTAGCTCAGTGGGAGGAGGTTAGTGATGAGTACTGCAGCTGTATCAGAGCCAAGTGACAGACAGACTAAAGGCTGGAGTGTGGATGTAAATGTAAATTTACTGTAAATGAGGAAACACAGTTTGAATCCACAGTGCGGCTCCTCGTCCTGATAACCGTCCCTGATCTTTAAACACAACAAGCTCCACTCTGGGATCAGACTTCCTGGTTCCTTCCCTTCAGATCTACAGATTAAAGATGGGTGTAACCAACATGTGACGCAGGACACAGCTGTCAGTCTGCATTCAGCAGGATCACATGATCAAATCAAAGTTCAAACTTATTAAACTTAACAGGAAGTGAAGCTCAGTCAGTCGTTGCCTCTGAGAGCTGAAATGGCTCAGAGAGATCAGCTGGACCGAGACTCAATCAGCTGTGTGATCTGTCTGGATCTACTGAAGGATCCGGTGACTACTTCCTGTGGACACAGCTACTGTATGAGATGTGTTAAATCACACTGGGATGGAGAGGATCAGATGAAGATCTACAGCTGCCCTCAGTGCAGACAGACCTTCACACCGAGGCCTGTCCTGAAGAAAAACACCATGTTAGCAGCTTTAGTGGAGCAGCTGAAGAAGACTGGACTCCAAGCTGCTCCTGCTGATCACTGCTATGCTGGACCTGAAGATGTGGCCTGTGATGTCTGCACTGGGAGGAAGCTGAAAGCCTTCAAGTCCTGTCTGGTGTGTCTGGTCTCTTACTGTGAGAATCACCTCCAGTCTCACTTTGAATCAACCAAGTTAAAGAAACACAAGCTGGTGGAGCCCTCGGAGAAGCTCCAGGAGAACATCTGCTCTCGTCATGATGAGGTGATGAAGATATTCTGTCGTACAGATAAGAAGTGTATCTGTTATCTGTGCACTATGGAGGATCATAAAGGCCACGACACAGTCTCAGCTGCAGCAGAAAGGACTGAGAGGCAGAGAGAGCTCGAGGTGAGTCGACTAAACATCCAGCAGAGAATCCAGAACAGAGAGAAAGATGTGAAGCTGCTTCAACAGGAGGTGGAGGCCGTCAGTCTCTCTGCTGATAAAGCAGTGGAGGACAGTGAGAAGATCTTCACTGAGCTGATCCGTCTCCTCCAGGAAAGAAGCTCTGATGTGAAG
The DNA here is from genome assembly GCF_027409825.1 of Scomber japonicus. Classification (NCBI taxonomy): domain Eukaryota; kingdom Metazoa; phylum Chordata; class Actinopteri; order Scombriformes; family Scombridae; genus Scomber; species Scomber japonicus. The sequence continues at coordinate 371,194 of NC_070579.1, read as the reverse complement.
CAGCAGATCAGATCCCAGCAGGAAACTGAAGTGAGTGGAGTCAAAGAGCTTCAGGAGAAGCTGCAGCAGGAGATCACTGAGCTGAAGAGGAAAGACGCTGAACTGAAGCAGCTCTCACACACAGAGGATCACAACCAGTTTCTACACAACTACCCCTCAGTGTCACAACTCAGTGAACCTACAGACTCATCCAGCATCAATATCCGTCCTCTCAGATACTTTGAGGATGTGACAGCAGCTGTGTCAGAGCTCAGAGATAAACTACAGGACATCCTGAGGGACGAATGGACAAACATCTCACTGGCAGTGACTGAGGTGTCAGAACGTATCCAAACTTCACGTGCCCTTAAAAAACAAACTGTGGCCTCCAGCAGAACGTCGGAGAACGTCTGCGTTTGGGTCTCAGACTCTGAGGTACCGAGCAGAACCAAAGAGGTACTTCGCTGAGACGGACTGATTCTGGCAGACCTGATGCTGGTTCTCTGATGGTTCCTGTTAGAACATGTAAAGAACATGTTGCCTTCTGTAAAACAAGGGAATAAACGTGTTTCTACCAGAACCCGACTCCTGTCCTCATTACCATGGCAACCAGACACAGAACCCGCCTCCTGTCCTCATTACCATGGCAAAAGTCAGAACCAGAACCAGAACCAGAGCCCAAGACCAGAGCTGAGTTCTTAAGGTACTCCCATGAAATCACTCTGGATCCAAACACAGCAAACACAGAACTGTTATTATCTGAGGGGAACAGAAAAGTTAAATGGACGAGTAAACATCAGTCTTATTCTAGTTACACAGACAGATTCACTGGATGTTATCAGGTCCTGAGTAGAGAGAGTCTGACTGGACGTTGTTACTGGGAGGTGGAGCGGAGAGGAAGAGTCGGTGTAGCAGTCTCATACGAGAACATCAGCAGAGGAGGAAACCGGAATGAATGTGGATTTGGATATAATGATGAATCTTGGGCTTTATATTGTGACTCTGACTGGTGTAACTTTTGGTTCGACAGCATCTTTACTCCCGTCTCAGGTCCTGGTTCCTCCAGAGTCGGAGTGTACCTGGATCACAGAGCAGGTATTCTGTCCTTCTACAGCGTCTCTGAAACCATGACTCTCCTCCACAGAGTCCAGACCACCATGACTCTCCTCCACAGAGTCCAGACCACATTCACTCAGAAACTCTATGCTGGACTTCATCTTTATTTTGAAGGAGTTATGGCTGAGTTGTGTAAATGTAATTAGGGCGCGAGCGACATGCATGGGGTGGCGAGGGCCCGTTCATCGCTGCTTGCAGCTTTAATTTCATGTTTTAGTCTCCATGTTTCTGAGCTGCTCAGAGATCAGCTGACACGCTAATAACGATATTCAACACTTTATTAACTTTATGTATGTATCGTTGATATCATCAGTTTCTTTAAATGTGACTTTTTCCTGTTTTTATATCCATGGAGGCTTTCACTGCTCATCACCATGTCTTTAAAGTCTGTAAAGTAAGAATAACTATGTGTTCTGAGTTTGACATACCACAGAAAAGTGTGTTGTTAACCACCCTGCCAAATTTCAATGATTAAAAAAATCGCCAAATATATGAAATTAGGCTTCAAAGTTGTGAAAAAATCAGCCTCTGAAGCCCCGCCCCCTACCAAGTGTCACCTGTCAATCAAAGTCACCACCTCTACCAGAAACATGGACGCTACGTCTGAGAGCTTTCTGCTGCCAGCTCAGCGGCTAGCTCAGCTAACTGGCTAACTGTAGACTGTAGTAGTAGTAGTGCTAACTCAGCTAACTGGCTAACTGTAGACTGTAGTAGTAGTAGTGCTAACTCAGCTAACTGGCTAACTGTAGACTGTAGTAGTAGTAGTGCTAACTCAGCTAACTGGCTAACTGTAGACTGTAGTAGTAGTAGTGCTAACTCAGCTAACTGGCTAACTGTAGACTGTAGTAGTAGTAGTGCTAACTCAGCTAACAGGCTAACTGTAGACTGTAGTAGTAGTAGTGCTAACTCAGCTAACAGGCTAACTGTAGACTGTAGTAGTAGTAGTGCTAACTCAGCTAACTGGCTAACTGTAGACTGTAGTAGTAGTAGTGTGTGCTGAATGTATTTATACCTCTACAGCAGCAGGGGCGGGTTTATGCTAATCCTAGCTCCACAATTCAAATCTAAATGGTTGAAATGCTTTTTACACCTTTTATAGAAATACATTTATGACCTATTTAATGTGTTTAGATTAGAAGAAAATGTCTGAATTCACTTTACAGTCTTTAACCTTCACTGACATTTCTTCAGATGAAACTTCCCTTTGTTCTAAATGTTAGTTTCATGTTTGTATTGATGTATTTGTGTCTGTTGTTTCTTAAACAGAGAAAACAGCAGAACTTCCTTCATCACAGATATTTTGTTCTCATCACAAATTCATAAAGAAATGTTCAATCAAACTGTAATGATCATGATAATAATCATTAATGATGTTCTTGTACATAGCTGACATTCTGGGTTACACTAACTGACATTCTGGGTTACACTAGCTGACATTCTGGGTTACACTAGCTGACATTCTGGGTTACACTAACTGACATTCTGGGTTACACTAACTGACATTCTGGGTTACACTAGCTGACATTCTGGGTTACACTAACTGACATTCTGGGTTACACTAACTGACATTCTGGGTTACACTAACTGACATTCTGGGTTACACTAGCTGACATTCTGGGTTACACTAAATGACATTCTGGGTTAAACTAACTGACATTCTGGGTTACACTAGCTGACATTCTGGGTTACACTAACTGACATTCTGGGTTACACTAACTGACTGTGTGGATGAAGTCAATCTGAACATGAAAGCATTGATCACACTTTACTGATTGGATGTGTCGACAATCTGAAGCTTCAATAAAGATGATTTTTATCAACAGTGATCAAAGTGTTTTCTTCTCATTAATAATTATATTAATAAAACTATTAGTAATATTAGTTTATTAGTTTCATGTTCAGCTTCCTGCTCTGAACTCTTTTATCACTTTCAGCTCATCAAAGTTTGATTATTCAAGACAGGAAGAATTCATCTGATCAAACATGAAACAGCAGATAAACTTGATGAAGATGAACGTCGAGGAACCACAATGATCCATTAACGAGGAACCACAACGATCCACCACCGAGGAACTGGACTGAACAGGAGAACCAAAGATCTGAAGGAGTCAAAGTTGAACTCTCAGCATGAATCAAATCATAAGAAACCTGGTTTATAAAAAAAGTATTTATATAAATGAAACAAAACTAGAACATGAAGGAACATGAAGGAACAGTTCTGCTGGGTCTGTATCAGTTTAACTTCTGTTTAATAACTGATCATAAAGCCTGCAGGTAATAAACTGTGATGTCACAGTGACATCACTGTGACATCACTGATTGAATGAAAACATTTACTTTAAGTTCAGAGTAAAGAGAAACAGACTGAAGCTTAAAGTCGTTACCATGGAAACCATCAAGCTTAAAGTCGTTACCATGGAAACCATCAATAAACCATCAGAGACAAACTTCAGGTTTTAATGTTTTATTCAAAGAAAACAAAAAGATTCATATTAAAGGATCAATGATGACATCACACTGATGACATCACACCGATGACATCACACTGATGACATCAGCAGGGCAGGGGCGGAGCTTCAACTGTCAGTGAATGTAAGGGGGTCAAACAGGTTCCAGATCAGTTGCTGCTGCGCTCTGATTCTGGTCCTGGTCCCGGTCCTGGTCCTGGTCCCGGTCCTGGTCCTGGTCCCGGTCCTGGTCCTGGTCCCGGTCCAGGTCCCGGTCCCGGTCCCCTGGTGGGTCCAGGTGATGCGGATCGGTCCGCAGCAGCCTCTGGACCCGGTCCAGGATGATCTGGTTGGCGCTGCAGCAGTCGTCCGGTCCGTACGGAGCGGTGAGCGTCAGTGCTCCGGCGACAGTCAGCTGGTCTCCGTCCTCCTGCACCGGGACCAGGTTCTTCTCCAGCCAGACCCGGACCCGGTCCCGCCGCCGCCGGAGCTGCTCCGGGTCCAGGTCCAGACGGGTCTGAGGGGGGTTGAAGATCGCCTGCAGCCGCCGCGCCATCTCCTCATCGGCCTCCTGTAGAACCTCCACCTGCTGCACCGCGTGACCCATCACCACCCGGACCGAGGAACCGCCCACGTCTCCGAAGTCCACCAGGACCAGGCTGCAAAGGGGGGCGGGACCAGAACACATCAGACCGGATCACGGTTTTCAGAATAAAAGTTGCTGTGAAACATTTCTACATGGGGGGGGGGGGGGGGGGTCACACCTGGGTAACTAGCTGATCAGCTGTTGTGTGTGTATAATGTGTGTGTGTGTGTGTGTGTGTGTGTGTGTATGTGTATAGTGTGTATATAGTGTGTGTGTGTGTGTGTGTGTGTGTGTATATGGTGTGTGTGTACAGTATGATGTGTATATGTGTGTGTATAGTGTGTGTGTGTGTGTGTGTGTGTGTGTGTGTGTGTTACCTGGCTGTTACCGGGTCTACCGTCAGCAGCCATCCTCGGAGCTCTTCATCTTTTCCCGCCTTCACCTTCACCTGTTTGGTGACGTAACGGATCCACTGCAGCGGACCTAAGAGAGGCCAGCTGCACTGCATCACGGTCCTTCCGGTCAACAATCAATTCATCAATTAATCAATAAATCAATAAACTCAGAGCTGCGTCCTGCAGCTGCTGTACGCGCCTCTAAATGCTCCGGGGGGAAACTCCTCCATGAAATAAAGGTTCCTACCCCGCCTCCAACTGACACAACTTTATTTAAAATATTCGGTGTACAAACCGGAAGCGGTGAGTTCCTTTCAGATTAATGTTCAGTTTCTGCTGTTTCCTGTTTTATTAAACGTGTTAAACTTGAAGTTTAAAGTGTTTGATGGCAGGTTAAAGAGGTTAAAGGTTATATATGTATATATGAAGATATGTAGAAATGTGTAACAGTATAAACTCAGGTTTCATTTGACACCAATTACAGTAATTACCATTACTGTGCATATTCTTGTGTTCTTACTCATTAATTATTGTTCTTTATTCTGCTGCTGTAATAAAGTAAACAATAGTAATAAATTAAATAATAATAATAATAAATTAAATAATAATAATAACGGTTTTTTTTTTTGTTTTTTTTTTACTGTGAACTAATATCTGATCTTACTTTGAAAAGCCTAACAGGAAGTTATATTTGACGTGCTTGTTGTAGAATGTCGACTTCCGCTAGCAGCTAGCAGCTAACGGCGGTGAAGATGTCCCGGTCCGGTCGGTACGGAGGAGGTAACGGAGCTGCCCGGTGTCCTCGCGGCCCGGTGTCCTCGTGGCCCGGTGTCCTCGCGGCCCAGTGTCCTAACGGCCCGGTGCTACGGACTGTCCGGTACCGGAGACTCACGGTTCCGGTACCGGACAGTATGTTAGCATGGCTAGCTCAGTTAGCATGATATGACAGTTAGTAGCTGACCTGCAGCGCCGCCAGCAGGCTGCAGACGGAACAGCGTCATATTAATACATTAATATTAATATATTAATATTAATGTATTAATATTAATATATTAATATTAATGTATTATAATAGAATGTTAATAGAATGTTAATATAATATTTAGATAACACATTAATGTTAATATAATATATAGGTAATATATGTTAATATATATAGATAACTGATATTAATGTTAATATTCTGCTTCAGTGTAAATGAACCTGAGTGTTAATGAACGGTATGTGCGCTGTGATTGGCTGGCAGAGAGCAAGGTGTACGTGGGGAACCTTGGTACTGGTGCAGGTAAAGGTGAGCTGGAACGAGCCTTCGGGTACTACGGTCCTCTCAGAACCGTGTGGATCGCCAGGAACCCTCCAGGGTTCGCCTTCGTGGAGTTTGAAGATCCTCGAGATGCTGATGATGCCGTCAGAGGCTTAGACGGCAAGTACGTAACAAACACTGAGCGTGGAAATACACACATTATACACACAGTGACACACACATATAGTGGTGGTAATACTATAGTAGAACGTGTATCTAGAACCCTGTACGTGTTGTTCCATCAGTAGAACATGTATCCAGAACCCTGTACGTGTTGTTCCATCAGTAGAACATGCATCTAGAACACTATACATGTTGTTCCATCAGTAGAACTTGTATCTAGAACCCTGTACATGTTGTTCCATCAG
>NC_070579.1:357500-360000 GCF_027409825.1 Scomber japonicus | reverse complement strand
AGAACAGTTAACAGTTAGAACAGAGAGAACAGTTAACAGTTAGAACAGAGAGAACAGAGAGAACAGTTAACAGTTAGAACAGAGAGAACAGTTAACAGTTAGAACAGAGAGAACAGAGAGAACAGTTAACAGTTAGAACAGAGAGAACAGTTAACAGTTAGAACAGTTAACAGTTAGAACAGAGAGAACAGTTAACAGTTAGAACAGAGAGAACAGTTAGAACAGAGAGAACAGTTAGAACAGAGAGAACAGTTAACAGTTAGAACAGAGAGAACAGTTAACAGTTAGAACAGAGAGAACAGTTAACAGTTAGAACAGTTAACAGTTAGAACAGAGAGAACAGAGAGAACAGTTAACAGCTAGAACAGAGAGAACAGTTAACAGTTAGAACAGTTAACAGTTAGAACAGTTAGAACAGAGAGAACAGTTAACAGTTAGAACAGTTAACAGTTAGAACAGAGAGAACAGTTAACAGTTAGAACAGAGAGAACAGTTAGAACAGAGAGAACAGTTAGAACAGAGAGAACCGTTAGAACAGAGAGAACAGTTAGAACAGAGAGAACAGAGAGAACAGTTAACAGTTAGAACAGAGAGAACAGTTAACAGTTAGAACAGAGAGAACAGTTAACAGCTAGAACAGAGAGAACAGTTAACAGTTAGAACAGAGAGAACAGTTAACAGCTAGAACAGAGAGAACAGTTAACGGTTAGAACAGAGAGAACAGTTAACAGTTAGAACAGAGAGAACAGTTAACAGCTAGAACAGAGAGAACAGTTAACGGTTAGAACAGAGAGAACAGTTAACAGAACATTGAGAACAGTGAGATGTTCCTCTAACAGTCCCTCTCACCTGTCCAGGTCCAGGTCTTCCCCCAGAAGGTCTCGCTCTGCAACACCGAGGAGGTCCAGGTCAGTCACTGCAGCGGGTTCTCCTCCTGTTGGTTCTCCTCCTGTTGGTTCTCCTCCTGTCTGTTCTCCTCCTGTCTGTTCTCCTCCTGTCTGTTCTCATCCTGTCTGTTCTCATCCTGTTGGTTCTCCTCCTGTCTGTTCTCCTCCTGTCTGTTCTCCTCCTGTCTGTTCTCCTCCTGTCTGTTCTCATCCTGTCTGTTCTCATCCTGTTGGTTCTCCTCCTGTTTGTTCTCATCCTGTCTGTTCTCATCCTGTTGGTTCTCATCCTGTTGGTTCTCCTCCTGTCGGTTCTCCTCCTGTCGGTTCTCCTCCTGTTGGTTCTCCTCCTGTTTGTTCTCCTCCTGTTGGTTCTCCTCCTGTTGGTTCTCCTCCTGTTTGTTCTCCTCCTGTTTGTTCTCCTCCTATTGTTCTCATCCTGTTGTTCTCATCCTGTTGTTCTCCTCCTGTTGTTCTCATCCTGTTGGTTCTCCTCCTGTTGGTTCTCATCCTGTCGGTTCTCATCCTGCAGGTCCAGGTCGGGTTCTGGAGGACGCAGCAGGTGAGTGATGCAGCAACGGGCTCTGATGCTGTGTCTCCACGGCAACGGGCTCTGATGCTGTGTGTCTCCACGGCAACGGGCTTTGATGCTGTGTGTCTCCACGGCAACAGGCTTTGATGCTGTGTGTCTCCATGGCAACAGGCTCCATCTGTACACAGCAAGGGTTCTAAAGGAAACATGTTGAAGTAGATTAATGACGTTTGGTTCCGTGTGTCTGCAGGTCCGGTTCTATGGGCCGCTCTCGCTCCAGATCTGCTGCCAGAAGGTGAGTCAGCTGATCTGTCCTTCCTCCCTTTCTTCCTTCTGTTCTTCCTTCCTCCTTCCCTTCTGTCTACCCTTCCTTCCTTCCTTCTATCTGTCCTTCCTCCCTTCTATCTGTCCTTCCTTCCTCCCTTCTATCTGTCCTTCCTTCCTTCCTCCCTCCCTTCTGTCTGTCCTTCCTTCCTTCCTCCCTCCCTTCTGTCTGTCCTTCCTTCCTTCCTCCCTCCCTTCTGTCTGTCCTTCCTTCCGTCTGTCTGTCTGTCCTTCACTATCTCTCTTTCCTACCTTTCTTCTCTCCTTCCTTTTGCCTGTCTTTCCTTTGTTCCCTTCTTATTTCCTTCCTTCCTTCCTTCCTTCCTTCCTTCCTTCCTTCCTTCCTTCCTTCTTTCCTTCTTTCTTTCCCTCCATCTTTTTAATGATCCGGCCCTTGAATGAAGATGAGTTTGACTCCTCTGCCTTAGAATCATTGTTGGACAAATGAGAATATCCATAGACGTTTAACCAACCTGTTTCCTGTTTCCTGTTTCCTGTTTCCTGTGTTTCTCTGACAGCCGCTCGACGTCTCGCCGCCGCAGTGAGAGTTCGGACGGAGGCGACTGAAGGTTTCGTCGGTTTCGGAGCAGATTTTGTTGTTTTGTGAGTTTTTCTATGAATGAAATGTGTTTTTTTTTTCTTGTAGCTGCTTTTGGCTTCACGCGTCATTATAATTATAATGATGATTATTGATTGTTGAGTAGTTCGTCCTCCAGCTGACGGAGGTGGGAGGAGTCAGCTGACGGAGGAGGGAGGAGTC